>NC_090733.1:76058745-76126150 GCF_036898095.1 Palaemon carinicauda | reverse complement strand
TTAGGTGTTAGTTTATAATTGAGCCCTTTTCGTACATTGATTTGAATATATACGTTATCACCCACGGTATATGTTTTAGTTGGTTTCGCTGTTTTATCATGATTCCTTTTCATTATGATTTGGGATTCTTCTAAATTCTTTCGAAGGATATCACATCGACTTATACTTGCATTTATACATTCTTTTAAAGGATTTGATAGATTAGTTGTAGGCGTTAATACATGGAAAGGCGTTCTAACTGGGGTACCATACAATGCTTCATGCGGTGACATTTGAATTGATATATGATATGAATGATTCAGAGTACTCAGTGCCGCCGGTATTGCAATATCCCAGTTGGGGTCTGATCCCCCTAGTGTTACCCTCAATATATTCAATATCTTCCTATTTGCTCTTTCCACTAGCCCATTCGACTCTGGGTGATATATCAAGGTATTTATTTTCTTTATGTTGAGGAATTCACACAATGAGGTAAGAAAGTGATTATTAAATTCACCACCCGAGTCTGAGATTATCATGTGTGGAATTCCATGTTTACAAATGTAACACTCGTAAAACTTCCTAGCGCATTCAATCGCAGTTTTAGTTTTAAGCGCTATTAGTTCTGTATATCGAGTTAAAGCATCTATAATTACTAAGAGGTGCTTATTTCCTCTGTCTGACTCGTAAAATCCTGTTAACAAATCTAAATGTATTCTTTCAAAGGGTTGATTGGGCACAGGATAAGCTCCTAGGCTGACAGGTGTTTTCGTATGCCCTTTGTTTTCCTGACATGTGCGACAATTAGCTATGTGTCTTTTTATATCTGTAAGCATTGTATGCCAATAAAACAATGATTTGGCTTTCTGTGACATTAATGAGAACCCCGGGTGTCCATGTAATGGATTTGAATGCAACCAATTCAGGACAGTGGAAATAAGTGAGAATGGTACTACTACCTGGTCGTTAGTTACATGTGGTGTATTGCGGGTTTTCCTTGTCACAGTCCTACACAGAATATTATCTTTGATTATATAATTCTGCTGCTTATACTTTATATATTCCTTTTCCTTATGATTGCCTTTCAAAGCACTTATAATTGTTTCTATTTTCTGATCTTTTCTTTGCTCAGTCTGTAACAATTCAGCGCTCCAGCCTAAATCTTCTTGTTCAGATATTGTTTTTACAATAGGCATGGATGTTGATATATCTATTAATTCAGCTAAAGGCTCCGTACAAGATGACACGGGGTTGCGTGATAATGCATCCGCAATGATATTTGCTTTCCCAGGTAAATACCCGATTCTTGCGCCAAAATCTTGAATGATCGAATGCCACCGAGTTCGTTTAGGGCTGTGGTTGAAGCCTTTAAAGAACTCTGTTAGTAGTTTATGGTCAGTAAGAACCTTAACGGGATAACCGTAAATTATGAACTTAAAATGCACTAGCGAATTAACAATAGCTAGCCCTTCCTTGTCTATTACTGCATACTTACTTTCGGAAGTTCTCAATTTTCGAGAATAGAAAGCTATCGGGAAAAATTGTTTATCATATTGCTGAAGCAATACCCCTCCTACTCTAAGTCTGAGGCGTCTGTTGCAATGAAGAATTCCTTATCGAAGTCAGGAAATTTTAAGATAGGAGAACTACACAGTTCATCTTTCAAAGTATTAAACGCCTGTTGATAATGCTCAGACCATATGAAATCTACGCCCTTCTTCGTAAGATCAGTTAAAGGAGCGGCTATTATTGAATAGTTGCGTATAAAACGCCTGTAATATCCACTACAACCCAGAAATTGCTGTATTCCCTTGACATTAGTAGGTATGGGAAAATTACGTATAGCCGACACCTTATCATGGACTACTTTAAGACCTTGGCTTGACACCATGAAACCCAAATATATCAATTCTGTTTTGAAAAATTCACACTTACTAATCTTTACCCTTAAGTTATGTTGTCTTAATCTCTGTAGTACTAGTTCTAACTTACGTAAATGTTCTTCTAAGGTGTTGGAAAAGATTACAAGATCATCCATATAGGCATGCAATATATCCCCTAACAAGTCTCCAAACACTATGTTAATCATTCTTGTAAATGTTATAGGAGCACAACGTAAACCAAAAGGCATCCGTAAAAATTCATAATGTCCCCTGGCTGTGCTGAAGGCTGTGTATGGGATACTATCTTCTTCTAATGATATCTGGTGAAAGCCTTTAAGTAAGTCCAAACTGGTAAAATATTTATTCTGACCTAACAAAGACAAAATATCGTCAGTACATGGCACTGGGAATCGATCAGGGATCGTTTCCTCGTTTAGACGACGAAAGTCGACGCAGATACGCCATGTTCGATCTTTTTTCGGTACAACTATTAAAGGAAAATTATAAGGGCTGTTTGATTTTCTAATGACTCCTTCCTCTAACATTTTACCTACTTCATCATTTATTTCATTCTGGAATTTCATAGGGAGTCTGTACGAGGGTACATAGATAATTTTCTGCTTGTCCTTTAACCTTATTTGATGCTCGATCACATCTGTTTTTCCTAAGGATCCATCCGTAGTGGAAAAAACATCATGATATTTAGTTAAAAGTTCAAAAATTTTCTGCTGAATTTCTTCGTCTTGAATGTCCTTATTGATTTTATTTTTAATAGATCGCAAAAGGGATTCATCCGCAACTGATTGAGAGTGATTGATTTCAGCAACGGTAAGAATACGATGTTTATAAACTTCTACATCCAAGATATGTTGATTTTTGTGAATGACTAAAGTGTTATTTAAATGATTACAGACTTCAATATTACATTGTTGATGTGAGCCTACTGTATAAATAGCTTGTGTGACAGACAATCCGTTAGTTTTCAAAGTATCGGAAAGGATTAATATTTCAGATCCCGGTAATGTTTTCTTTATTTGCACTATTAAATTCGAAGGTAGGTTTGGTTCGATAGATTGCGTGCAAGATGATATTACGGGTGAACGAGAATTCTGCTGGGTCGCGTATATTATTTCTTTATTAGTGAGACAAGTTATTGGTTCTTCAACGTACGTTACGGTTACATTTGTCGTCTCCTTTTTATCCAAAACTGATTTTAAGGTATTAGAAGACTTATAGAATTTCCCTTTGATATACACGCCGTGCTTGGCAGGAGCTAAGATAATGTTTTGATTTCCCATAGATGGGTATCCTATAATTACAGCTGGATACATATTAATGTTTTTTACAACAACAAATGTATTGGCAAACGTGCGATTACCGACTCTGAACTGAACATGAGTTATGCCTATGACATTTAATTCATTATTTCCTATACCCGAAAGTCTAATTCCGTATTTTTCAATCGGAAAGTTCGAAAACAACAAATGATGTGTCTTCAAATCCATGATATTACGTGGACTACCAGAGTCAAAAAATAACGTAAAGGATTTGTGTTCTAAATTTACAGCATATAAGGTTGGCCGTAACTCATTTTGGCTTATTATTGTATGAATTCGTTGTAAATCTACGGGAGCATGCACTGTTTTACTTAATTCGGCCGTGTGTTTCATAGGAAAATCTATTGTCTCACAATTATCTGATAAAACATTAAATTGATTATTCAATACTATTGATGTTGACATGAATGACCTTGACCCAACATCACTCTCTTCCCCTCTAGAGTTAACTATGTGGTATTTGCTTTGCTCTGCACATTCTGAAAATTAGTCTGACCTTGCGAGGTCTGGTTTGACGACCCAGGCTCACCGATATTTGAGGAAGTGTTTGTTTGTTTTGGACTCTGAACTGCATTGACATTTGGTTGTTTCTTCTTATTGTTAAAATGAGGATTTTTCTTTTTATTTCCATATGGAACTGACTGTGGAATTGACTGTGTATTTCTGGGATATTGTTGTGTCTTACGCGAGTAACATTGACTATATGAATGCGTTGCAGTGTTGTGAATCGAGCAAAATTTCGTTCTGCAGTCTGCGCTTAAGTGACCTTGACGTTTGCAGTTATAACACGTCATTCCCGCTACTGGACTGCTAACTACGTTCACTGTTTGTGGCTTTGTTTCATTCTTTGCAAAAACTTGAGTTAACACGGGATCGAGATCTGGACACTTGGACATGTGTTTCTTTATCTGTTTATAGACATCCAATTCCGTACTTGCAGGCTTTAACTACCGCACTAAAGCTTCAGGCAACATAAGTGTCATGCAAGTTAAATACATTAATCGTAAAAAATCTTTCACGGAGATGTTATCGTTAGTAACCCAAGTGGAATGACCTAAAATGTCCTGATATTCGTTAAGCCTATCAGCTATGAGAGCTGCTCTCTCAATAACATTAAGCCGATTCATAGTGGCTTGATTAAGTGTATTTCGTAACGTTAATACTACATCCAAGGCTTCCTCACCCCCATAGATCGCGCGTAACCTAACTTTGAAATCATCCCAGGTAACTGCTTCTTGAAATGAAACACCTCTTAAATACGCACTCGCATCCCCCTTAGAAAAATCTATAAAACTTTTAGCTTCTTGTAATTGTACAAAAGGGTCTACGATTTGTTTGGCATTTAAATGGGCATCGACGGATGAAATCCATGACTCCACATTTTGTGGCAAGAACCCGTTGACTCGACCCTGAAAAGGAAGGATTGCTGACCTGGCATTTACAAGCGTCACAATTGGAGGAGGATTAGTCTGGCCTACACCACTAGGTCCAGGGGAAGGGCTCACAGGGGGAGTCATGACTGCTGTATTTTTTTTCCTATCTCTTCGACCCCTTGCAATTCTATCAAAATATCTATATGAGTACAGACGCCCACTGCGTAAACGCATATGTATAACAAAATTCCCCAAACAATGTTACTAATCCCAAAACATTTCCCGAGAATTTCTGAAAGAAAAAGGAATTAGCACAAAGAGAGAAAAATTCTAAATGAGAATTCGGAGTTAAACACAATTTCCTTTAACAAAGATTAGCAATTCACTCACCCCAGTAATAATCGACTAACGACTCGTGATAACTACACTTCACTGCCCAAACTGGAATGAATTCAAAAAATTTGTACTTAGCTTATATATGGGTCTGTGTGATGTCGACACGTCCTCTCTCTCTCTCTTGATGTTTTGTTAGCGATGTATCGTTCGAGTTTCTTGTTGAATGTAGTGCTTCCTGGGTATGTTTTGCAATTGTTGAACGCCAGTCCTTGGGTTTCCTAGGATGTTGATTGAAGATTCAGTTGGTATTCATAACATTTGTTAATGTTAACTGTTCCGATGGACTATAATACTTAGTCAAAATTGTAGATTCATGTAGATAATGTTGAGTTCTTGAAGATCTTTCTCTGGTTTTACAGCTTTTATTTTGAAGTCTTGAAGATCTTTCTCTGGTTTTACAGCTTTTATTTTGAAGTCTTGAAGATCTTTCTCTGGTTTTACAGCTTTTATTTTGAAGTCTTGAAGATCTTTCTCTAATTCTTAGAGTTTAACCGCTGCCACCATTTATTGGTGTGCTACTTTTATAAGCACACATTGAGTATGTGTTGTTTCAGATGTGTGTAACTGGATAACAGAATACATCTTATTAGCTTTAAAGTATTTATTCTATAAAAACAACAGAGTTAAACATCTCCATCACTGGAGGAAGCTGGGTTGGTCAGATGACCAATTCTGGTGAAGTATAGATATGAACTGACTAACTTATCGATATCACAGATATCGTATGCTTAGTTTATATAAGTTTCGTCACAATCTCGGAAGACACCTGCATCCGGTGACGTCACAAACTTTCACACGCTGAGGCAATGTGTTGACAGTTAAGAAAAATGTCACATTGTCGAGGTTGCATTGTACGTCCTGTTTATGATTTGAATGACTACAGCAAGTCCCACGGCTAGCACCTTCATCCAACATGACATATTACGTCATGTGTTTTAAACATGTAATATTAACTATTTTAATTATTACATAATATATATATATATATGTATATATATATATATATATATATATATATATATATATATATATATTTATAAATATATATATATATATATATATATATATATATATTTATAAATATATATATATATATATATATATATATATATATATATATATATATATATATATATATACAGTATACATATATATATGTATATATACACACACACACACACACACATATATATATATATATATATATATATATATATATATATATATATATATATATACATATATATATATATATATTCATACGGGTGTGCTCGTATAAACGGATGAGTAACTTGGTGGAGTAACAAGAACTTTGGGTGTGGAGGAAATGCCCCCTAAATCTCGATGAAGTTACTGGCAGCAGGGTGACAGATTGCGTTTAAGATGATAGACAAACCGTCTCCGGCTTTTACTTCTGATGCCTAGCGGTTGATCTTACTGGTATTAGTATGAACCGGCAGGTGTCACTTACCTTAGATAGAAAGGCACTGAGCATCACAAGGAATTGGCTATTCTTTGATGAATCTAGTCAATGAATCCTTCATGAATTTAGTTAGCTAATGGAAAGAGAAAATGACAGAATGGTCCCTAATTCCAAGCATAGCAGGGTGCTAAGAATCTGCCGGTTTACAAAATACTAAAATAAAATCTAAAATTGGTAACTGGAATGTTAAAACCATGAATCAGATTGGGAAGTTACAAAAAGTGGAGAATGAATTTTTGAAATATAGTTAGGATATCTTGGCCCTAAGTGAAACACGTTGTAAGGGGATTGGCAAGAAAACTTCAGACTAAGGCAATATATATATATATATATATATATATATATATGTATATATATATATATATATATATATATATATATATATATATATATATATATATATATACATATATATATATATATATATATATATATATATATATATATATATATATATATATTCAGGAAGAACATATGGAGTTGGAAGAGAAGGGGTAGGTATGATGATGACACCAAGAGTAGAGAAAGCATTAACTGAGTGGAGAGCTGTAAATTGTACCAACCGTGTGTCACACAATTGTACATAATTCCTTTTGCATATATTATGCTTGTATCTTCGCTCTTCTCTCACACTAAACGAACATGAAAATTCATGTCTGCTGTTTCCTCTGTAACATTGTCTGTCTTGTTAACTTGTTATGTCCTGTTGCCTTGAGGTTTTATATATAAAGGAGAGTGTTCTATAACAATATAACTCAGTTGATTGCATCCTGCCTTTGAGTTCACAACCCTCATTCGGCACCGTCACATTGGTGACCCCGGAAGTCGACTCGCTCCCACTGACTTCCACCCTCACCTCCCTCGCCCCTCCATCGTTGGTACTATGACGGAGACGGACTCTGCTACAGCAGTTAGCGCTGCGGCCGCTCCATTGAAACTTTCACCGTTCGCCACCGGAGAGGCGTTTGCTTGGTTTCAGCACGCAGAAGTCCACTTTCGTATCAGGGGCATGACTCGCTCAACCACCAAAGCGGATTATGTTCTCGCGGCGATACCCGAGGACACCTTCCCAGAAATATCCGACGGGCTTTGTGAACAAGGAGACACCCCAATAGCGTATGACGCCCTCAAAACATACCTTCTGCAGCAGTACTCGCCGTCGCCAGCTGCCCGTATAGCAAAGCTTTTTCAGCTCTCGCAACAACCGTTGAGGGGCCAAAGGGCTTCGCTTGCCCTCAGGGAAATGACCAGTATCACTCGCCTTCAACCTGCCGCAGACGGCTCTCCTCGTGAGGTGAACCTACTTCGTGCCCTTTGGATACGCCGTTTACCCGAACCTGTACGCGCTGCCATACCCGATGTCGATAGTTTACCCATAAAGGACTTGATGACCAAAGCCGACGCCCTTATGGACAGCCACTTCAAGACCTCCATCAACGCCTCCACCCCTGACGACGAGGATGCCTATTCAACGTCAACCGAAGCTGACATGAATGCCGTAGGACATACACGCCTACCCCGTGACGTGCCGAAGCGGCGACAAAGCCGCCCACCACCCGCCAATCGCTCGCGCCCCAACGAACGACTTCTACAGCCATTTACTACCTCCCATCCGCTGCAGTTTTGCTACTACCACTTCAGATTCGGGGCAACCGCGAAGAAATGTGCCAAGGATTGTCAGTGGCCAAAAAAACGTGTAAGTAGGCCATCGCTTGTGGCGGTGGCCTCCCATGTTTCTAATCTTTTCTTTTTACAGGATGCAGGAACGGGCGTGCGATTTTTGGTAGACACGGGTGCTTGTCGTTCTCTTTTGCCAAGGAAACTCTTCAAGGCACGACGTAGTCTGTCTACATCTGCCGACGTCCGCTTGGTAGCTGCCAACGGATCTGCGATACCCACCTACGGTTACGAGAACCTCACATTATCGTTCGGAAACGGTAAATTCAATTGGAAGTTTCTCGTTGCTGACGTCACAATGCCAATCCTCGGTGCGGATTTCCTCTCTCATTTCCACCTTCTGGTCGATGTCGCCCACCGACGATTGGTCAACGCAGACTCGTACTTGTCGACACCTCTTCAACCCGCCCCCTCTAACCTCGCTCTCCACATCAGCGCACCCACGGATGCCTACGCCCACCTCCTCACGTCATTCACGGAAGTTTTCCGTCCAGAACTTCGCCAAACGCCCACGGTTCCTGCCAAGCACGGTATTTATCACCATATCAAGACGACGGGACCCCCAGTCTTCGCAAAATTCAGACGTCTGGCACCGCAACGATTGGCAGCCGCCAAACAGACGTTCGCCGAAATGGAGAAAATGGGCCTTTGCCAAAAGGCCTCCAGCCCATGGTCGTCACCCTTACACATCGTTCTGAAGAAAGACGGCTCCCTCCGTCCGTGCGGGGATTACAGGCGCCTGAACATGCAAACAGAACCGGATCACTACCCCCTCCCAAACATTGCCGACGTGACCTCCTACCTGCACAAAGCGAAGGTTTTCTCTATGCTCGACCTCCTAAAGGGGTATTATCAGGTGCCTATGAACCCAGAAGACATCCCAAGACCGCCATCACCACTCCGTTTGGTACATACACCTTCAATTACTCCTGTTTTGGTCTTCGTAATGCTGGGGCAACGTTTCAACGTCTCATGGATGGCATCTTAGGGGACCTCCCTTTCTGTGTATGTTATGTGGACGACATACTTGTGTTCTCCTCCTCAAAAGAGGAACACCTCCGTCACCTGCGCATCGTGCTCGACCGCCTGCAACAAAACGGCCTTGTAGTCCGGTACGACAAGTGTACCTTTGGGGCCAACGAAGTGTCGTTCTTAGGGCACCGTATCACTCCTGAAGGAGTCCATCCCCTCCCTGAGAAGGTAGCAGCCGTTCAGAATTTCCCCGCGCCCTCGACCGCCAAAGCTCTGCAGGAATTCTTGGGCATGATCAACTATTATCACCGTTTTCTGCCAGCCATTGCCGCCACTCTTGCTCCCCTCTACGCCTCCCTCAAGGGCAAACCAAAGGACCTGAAGTGGGGTCCCCTTCAAGAAGCAGCCTTCTGCAATGCAAAGAAGGCCCTATCAACTGCTGCAGCTCTCACTTTTCCTATCCCACACGGCCCTCTCCTTCTCTCCACCAATGCCAGCGACGTCGCTATTGGTGCAGCACTCGAGCAGGTGGTCAAAGGCTCGCCCCGCCCATTGGCCTTCTTCAGCATAAAACTGTCCAAGGCAGAATCGGGTTATTCTATCTTCGATCGAGAATTGCTGGCGGTGCACTTGGCTGTCCGTCACTTTCGCCATTTCTTAGAAGGTACGCCCTTCGTCATTCGCACAGACCACATGCCTCTGGTGCACACCTTCACTCGACAGTTTGACGCCTGGTCCGCCTGTCAACGCCGACATGTCTCCGCCGTGGCTGAATACAATTGCACCCTCCAATACGTCCCTGGGAAAATGAATCCCGTTGCCGATGCCCTGTCAAGAAACACGTTGGCTGCCGTTACACTGGGATTGGATTACAACGCCCTGGCTGAAGCCCAACGACAGGATCCAGAGTATCAAGCTTGTAGGACATCCTGCACGTCCCTCCGTTGGGAAGATTTTCCCCTCAAAGACTCCAACACCACCCTCCTCTGTGACGTCAGTACTGGTAGACCGCGACCTTGGATTCCTGCTCCCATGCGCCGACAGGTGTTTGATTTCATTCACGACCTTTCACATCCCTCGTGCCGTTCTACTGCACGGCTGCTGAAGACAAAGTTCATTTGGCACGGCATTTCTAAGGATGCTAAGGATTGGGTCCGCGCCTGTACTTCTTGCCAAACTTCCAAAGTACATCGACACACGGATTCAGGAGTGGGAACCTTTCCTCAACCTCAGCGTCGTTTCGCACACATTCACGTCGACGTTGTAGGCCTCCTACCCACATCACAAGGACACTGTTACCTGTTTACCGTCATCGACCGCTCCACTCGTTGGCCTGAAGCCATTCCCATGGAAACTGCAACGTCCGCCTCATGAACATCTGCCTTACTCTCTGGATGGATTTCAAGATTCGGTATCCCTGAGCATATTACTTCTGACAGGGGAACTACTTTCATCTCTCAATTGTGGACGTCATTAGCGAATCTCCTGGGCATCACCCTACATCAGACAACGGCCTACAACCCTGCTGCCAATGGAATGGTTGAACGTTTTCATCGCACCCTCAAAGCAGCTTTGATGTCCTGCTGCAAGGATTGCAGCTGGTTTACTCAGCTTCCCTGGGTCCTCCTGGGACTAAGGACCACTCCTAAAGACGCCCTCGACGTCTCGGCAGATGGAATGGTGTATGGCGACCCGTTGGTCGTCCCTGCCGAATTTTTTCCTTCTACAACCTCCTCCGACGATCTCCAGCGCATATGTCACGTCGTGGGAAAATTTACTCCGTGCCGCCAGACTTACAAGCCTCCAGCGAAGCATCACATACCAACAGACTTGCACTCTGCAACGCACGTCTTCCTGCGCAACGACACTAGCAAGCCACCACTAACGCCCCCTTACACGGGCCCTTTCCTTGTGATCCGACGCAGTCCGAAAGCATTCCTACTAAACATTCGGGGCAAAGAAGACTGGGTCTCCATTGATCGTCTAAAACCTGCTTATCTTCTGCCAGATGACCCGCCTACAGTTCGCCTCTCCAGATCAGGGCGCCCTATTTAACATGTACAGTATGTCATTTTTAGGGGGGGAGCCATGTACCAACCGTGTGTCACACAATTGTACATAATTCCTTTTGCATATATTATGCTTGTATCTTCGCTCTTCCCTCGCACTAAACGAACATGAAAATTCATGTCTGCTGTTTCCTCTGTAACATTGTCTGTCTTGTTAACTTGTTATGTCCTGTTGCCTTGAGGTTTTGTATATAAAGGAGAGTGTTCTATAACAATATAACTCAGTTGATTGCATCCTGCCTTTGAGTTCACAACCCTCATTCGGCACCGTCACAAAATAGTAGATTGTTACTTAGAATGTTCAAATCAAATCAGTACAATATAAGTATTATAATTTGCTATGCACCAACAAATAATTCCTTTAAGGGAGGGAAATATGAATACTATGAAGAACTGCAGAGTGTAATAGATGAGATCCCAGAGAGATATGAAAATTGATTGGTGACTTCAATGCTAAAGTTGGAAGGAATAATCAAGGGATAGAGAATGTGATGGGTGTTGAGGGTCTTTGCGAAGTGGTAAATGAAAATAGAGCACATTTCATATGTTTCTGTTTAACAAACAATCTTGTCATTGGAGGTACTCTTTCAGCACAAGGACATCCACAAATATACATGGACTTCACCTTGTGGAAATTACAAATATCAAATAGATCATATTGCCTTTAATAAAGAGAGAAGGAGGACTCTGAGAAATGCAAGAAGCTACAGATGTGCAGATATTGGTAGTGATCACTAACTCCTCATTGCCACACTGAAGTTAAAACTGAAAGCCCCAGCCGTAAAGGTAAATAGAATACCTGGGTTTGAGACAACTAAGCTTCTAGAAGATGAACCCAGAGTAACATTTGCAATTGACTGTAGGAATCGATTTGCAGTCTTAGAGACTTTAAGAGACGAAGAACAGACAATTAATGAAGAATAGTGCGATATTAAGAACATATATCAGTCAGTTGGCAGTGAAGTCTTGGGACAAACAGTTACAAGGAGAAAGCCATGATATCGAATGATACTTGGGATACTATAAAAAGGAGAAAAAGACAGATATTGAATGTTAAAAATTTTCGAGGAAATAATGAAAATTACAAAGTAGAGCATGCTAAGTATTCCAGTATTGATAATGAAGTCAAAAGAAAAACCTGGTATGACATGAGAGAATATTTAGACAGGAAAGCAGATGAGGTTGATAAAGCTATGAATTCAGGGAGTGGCAATGGTGTAGTAATTGCTCATAGATTTATTAATGAAATCTCTACTAGGCAAAGAAGGAGAAGCATATACCCATTAAAACGAGAGATGGATCTGTTATAACAACAGAAGATGAAGAAAGACAACGTTGAATGGAACACTTCAGTGAGGTTACTAGCCCGCGCGGTTGACACCCCTCTCGATTTGATGCAATACCCAAAATACATATTTCTTAGAAGTGTGCGCTTGTGCATGACATCATACCTGGCTTCGAAGTAAGGCTCTTGTCTTTTTGAGGCTAATGTTCTAGAATTTTCAGGGTATTTTTAAGGGTTGTTGTATTGGAGCAAATGGGGGGTAGCCAGCGAAGCGGTCTTTAATTGTGGCTAGTCTTTGGGTATATGTGTAATATATGCATTTATAAACGCCTCCCGTGAGAAACAGTTGACCTATTGATCCCTACCGGAATCACCTGACTTCCGGCCATAAGGCTACGTGATCATATCTCTTTGTATTTACATGAAACGCTGAGATAACTAATGTTGCGTTATCGATGCGAGCTTATTGTAAAGCAGTTCTATTCATCTTTTCATACAGAATGGTCATCCGACCAAACCATCTATACTCCAGTGATGGAGCTATCAATAAATTGTTTAAAGTTAACATAAAAACTTTGACTTATTCTAAGAAGTAACCTACAAGTCTAATTATATATCACATTGAAGAGACATAAGATGGAACCACGATGTGTACGTATAACATTCGCACACTAACAGTTGTTGGCAGCGATTACAACTATAACAACCAGCGATTACAACTATAACAACCAGCAGTTACAACTGTAATTATTAGCAGCTACAACAGTAATAAATTTACAATTACAACGAAGTATCTACATCTACCGAAGTAATGAACTCATCGAATATCAGCTATAAATCAGATATAAACTGAGGAACCAGGATCTTCAATCAACATGCATCAGTAAACATCCTAAGAATACGAAGAAATGTCCTTCATCTATATCAACGTTTAATGAACGACTTTCATCACAAACATTCAAGAATCACATCGGGAAGTGAAACATTCATCGAATAAAACAATGCACGACGAGAAGCCAAGTCGAAGGTCATCATGCCAGCTAAACTCTTGTAAAACGAGAGAGAGAGAGAGAGGACGTGACGTCATCGGATCAAAACATTCTTCGCGCATATATACTAAAGCTAAGTACATCCTTTATTCATTTAGGCTTTTGCAGTGAAGTGTTTTATGTCACGAGTCGATCGTCCATTATTGCTGGGGTGAGTTATGTGTAATCTTAATCTTCCTTCATTAAAGGAATCTATATTCAACTACGAATTCTTGTCTGCTGAAATTTTTTCTCTTTGTGCTAATTCTGTTTTCTTTCAGAAGTTCTCGGGAAATATCTTTGTCACATTAACTGTCTTAATAACATCATTTTGGGGGACTTAGCTATAATCTGCAACATATCTTTATTGTAAAGTGCATATGCGTTTATGCAGTGGACGTGTGTATTCATAGAGATATTTTGATAGGATCGCAAGGAATCGTTGTGATAGGAAAAAAGTTAAAATGACGCCACCTGTGAATCCCAGTGACCCCACTCCCGGACCCAGTAACCCCACTCCCGTACCCAGTAACCCTAGTCCCGTTGTTACTCTAGTGAGTGCAAGGTTAGCTATTCTTCCTTTTCAAGGTCGGGTCAATGGGTTCCTGCCTCAGAATATCAAGTCATGGATCTCGTCAGTAGATGCTCATTTAAACGCAAAATGCATCACAGACCCATCTGTACAATTACAAGAAGCTAAAAGTTTCATAGACTTTGCTAAAGGAGATGCAAGTGCATATCTTAGAGGAGTCTCTTTCCAAGAGGCAGTTACATGGGACGATTTCAAAGTTAGGCTACGTGCAATATATGGTGGTGAGGAAGCTTTAGACATAGTTTTGACATCAAGAAATACACTTAATGAAGCCTCTATGACTCAGCTTAATGTTATAGAATGGGCGGCTCTCATTGCCGACCGGCTGAATGAATATCAGGATATTCTAAGTAATTCCACATGGGTTACAGGAGATAACATCGCCGTGAAAGATTTCTTACGGCTAATGTATTTAACTTGCATGACGATTATGTGGCCTGAGACTTTAGTGCGGTGTTTTGATAAAAAGCTAATGCCCGGAAGTACGGAATTAGATGTATATAAACAGATAAAGAAACACATGTCTGAGTGTACTGACCTTGATCCCTTGCTTACTCAAGTTTTTCCAAAAAAATGAAACTAAGCCAAAACAATTAAACGTAGTTAATAATAATCAAGCTGCAGGGATGACTTGTTATAATTGCAAATGGCAAGGTCACTTGATTGCAGACTGTACGACACGATTTTGTTCGATTCATAATAGTTCAACCCATTCATATAATCGATGCTTCTCGCGTAATCAACAGCAGAATCCTAGAAACACCCAGACAGTTCCCTATGGAAATAAAAAGAAAAATCCTCAGTTTAATAAAAAGAAACAGGCGAACGACAATGTAGTTCAAAATCAAAAACAAACAAATAGTTCTTCAAGAAACTCTGTTCCTGGGCCGTCTAGCCAGAATTCACAAGGTCAGACGAATTTTCAGTATGTGCAAAGCAAAGCAAATACCACATAGTTAACTCCAATGGGGGAGAGAGTGATGTTGGGTCATTCATATCAACATCTTTTGTATCAAATAATCCATTTAATAATTTATCAGATCATTGTGAGGCAATAGATTTTCCTATGAAACACACGGCCGAATGCAATAAATCAGTGCAGGTTCCCGTAGATTTGCAACAAATTCACGCAATAATAAGCCAAAATGAGTTACGCCAACATTATATGCTGTAAATTTAAAACACCGATCCTTCACCTTATTTTTTGGCTCTGGTAGTCCACATAATATCATGGATTTGAGGACTCATCACTTATTATTTTCGAACTTCCCTATAGAGAAGTCCGGAGTAAGGCTCTCGGGTAAAGGAAATAATGAATTAAATGTAATAGGAGTAACTCATGTTCAGTACATCTATCTAGGTTTTACGGTGTCTAGTCAAGGTCTTAAAGTAGTCCACGATAAGGTGTCGGGTATCCGTAACTTTCCGATACCTACTAATGTCAAGGGAATACAGCAATTTCTGGGGTGTAGTGGGTATTACAGGCGTTTTATACGCAATTATTCAATAATAGCCGCTCCCCTAACCGATCTTACGAAGAAGGGCGTAGATTTCATATGGTCTGAGTAGCATCAACAGGTGTTTGATATCTTGAAAGATGAACTGTGTAGTTCTCCTATCTTAAAATTTCCTGACTTTGGTAAGAAATTCTTCATTGCAACAGACGCCTCAGACCTAGGAGTAGGTGGGGTATAGCTTTTTATTCATGTAAACTGAGACCTTCCGAAAGTAAGTATGCAGTAATAGACTAGGAAGGGCTGGTTATTGTTAATTCACTAGTGCATTTTTAGTTCATAATATACGGTTACCCCGTCAAGGTTCTTACTGATCATAAGCCCCTAACAGACTTCTTTAAAGGCTTTAGTCACAGCCCCAAACGAACTCGGTGGCATTTGATCATCCAAGACTTTGGCGCAAGGATCGGGTATTTACCTGGGAAAGCAAATATCATTGCTGACACATTATCACGCAACCCCGCGTCATCTTGTACGGAGCCATTAGCTGAATTAATAGATATGTCAACATCCATGAACAGGAAGATCTGGGCTGGAGTGCTGAACTAATACAGACTGAGCAAAGAAAAGATCAGCAATTAGAAAAAATCCTAAATGCTTTGAACGGAAATCCTAAGGAAAAGGAATATATAAAGTATACGCAGCAGAATTATATAATCAAAGATAATATTCTGTGTAGATCCGTGACAAGGAAAACCCGCAATACACCACAGGTGACTAACGACCAGGTTGTGGTACCAATCTCACTTATATCCACTGTCCTAAATTGGTTTCATGCAAATTCATTACATGGCCACCCGGGGTTCTCCATAATGTCACAGAAAGCCAAATCATTGTTTTATTGGGATACGATGCTTACAGATATAAAAAAGCACATAGCTAATTGTCGCACTTGTCAGGAAAACAAAGGGCACACGAAGACACCTGTCAGCCTAGGGGCTTATCCCGTGCCCAATCAACCCCTTGAAAGAGTACACTTAGATTTATTAACAGGGTTTTACGAGTCAGACAGAGGAAATAAGCACCTCTTAGTAATTATAGATGCTTTGACTCGATATACAGAACTGATAGCGCTTAAAACTAAAACCGCGATCGAATGCGCTAGGAAGTTTTATGAGTGCTATATTTGTAAACATGGAATTCCACACATGATAATCTCTGACTCGAGTGGAGAATTCAATAATCATTTCCTTAACTCGTTGTGTGAATTCCTCGGCATAAAGAAAATCAATACCATGATCTATCACCCAGAGTCGAATGGGCTAGTAGAAAGAGCGAATAGGAAGGTTTTAAACATATCAAGAGTTACACTAGGGGGATCAGACCCCAACTGGGATATTGCCATACCTGCGTTACTAAGTACTCTGAATCACTCATATCATGTATCTAATAAAATGTCGCCGCACAAGGTACTGTACGGTACCCCAGCTAGAACGCCTTTCCATGTATTAACGCCTACAATTAATTTATCAAATACTCTAAAGGATGTTATGAATACAAGCATAAGTCGTTTTGATATCCTTTGAAAGAATCTAGAAGAATCACAAATCATAATGAAAAGGAATCATGATAAAATAGCGAAGCCAACTAAAACATATATCGTGGGTGGTAAGTTATACATACAAGTATACGTACGCAATGGACTCAATTACAAACTGACACCTAAGTTTGAAGGCCCATTTAACATTTTAGAAACATTAACGGCCAATAAATTTAGAGTTCAAAATGTATCCCAACCCACTGATGAGAGAATTGTACCATTGGCTCACATAAGAAATTAAAATAAGGGAGAAGGAAGTGAGGGAAATTTTTGTATCTTTGAAACTTGTATAAAGTTTGTATGGAAACATTTTTTTTCCTTAAAACAGGAGTAATTACATATATTTTTCTCATTGCAGGTTTCCAAAATTAAGTTTTTATTGTTAGGAGTGATATTGTTCGTTCAGACATTTTTTTTTTCTTGTGGGAAGAGCCCTAAAACTAAAATTATAGATTTTAAATATGGCACTATTGTAGAGAGAACAGAAGACGTTTTCATTACAGCAAGCAATATAGTTATAGAAGTAGATATGCAAGCGATTTTCCTCCCAGAGGATGACGTCACTAACCTAAAGAGCGACCTGTCAAGGTTCGCTGCTTCATTAAATGAAATGCTTCGACGTCATTTTCCTTTTAATACAGAGAGTTCGCTTGCACCAACATTAAGCGTTGCAGAAATGTTATCATACGACTTGCAAAATAAAACTGACGAGGCAGAAGCTCTGGCTCGCGACCTACTGATGTGGACTGTGCGACACAATAACCTTGAAAGACGTAACCCATTTATTTTTGCTGCACTAAACATCTTTGGATCTCTTGCTAGTTTAGGCTTAGGAATTTCAAATCGTCTTAAAATTAGTAATCAAAATAAGAAAATTGAGTTTTTAGAACATGAAAACGAACTAGTTTTATCAGAACTTAGGAATCAATTAACATCAATTAATCAAATAATGAGTTTGGTGAACGAACATTCTATTAATATCAGTCAGATTATGGAAGTACAAAACTTGCTGGCAACGTTAACGTATTATAATTCAAAAATAGATCATATCCATACTAAAATTTCACATTTTATTGAGAAATCAAAAGACTATGTGGAAGCTATTACGTTAGCAACTAAGGGTGTTTTATCACCGCATATTTTGCCAATTAAAGACCTAAAGTTAATTTTGGAGAACGGACGGGAGAAAATAGGTTATGTTCCTTTGTTAAACGCCCATAAGATAGAGTTTTATTATAGCTTAACAACAGTAAGCGTTGAAAATTACAGGATCATGATTACAATTCCCTTTGATTCTTCTGATGCCTGGCAAGCATACAAAATATCACCATTCCCAACTTTCATGACGAATAACTCAAGTCCAGTAATATCCAGTTTGACAGGACATGTATTGATTTCCCCTGATAAGGAAACATATACGGTCATTAGAGACTTAGATAAATTAACTCGCTCTTCAGAAGCAATGAATAAAAAAGTATGTACAGCTGACTCCTTTGAATTCCATCATATATCAATGGATTCATGCGAGTTAGGTATAGTGCTAAACAGTTCTCTCTCCCATACACATGAAGATTGTCTGAAAAAACTTTATCCTTTTGACGATAATAAGTTCAATTACAGATTGAACAACGGCTCGTGGATACGATACGACAAGGCCAGCTTCAATGTATCATGCCCGGACGGATCCACAACCCACTCCCAGGTCTTCGTTACAGCTGACGGTTGTATCAGGACATCCACGAATCACACGGTCCAAGGAATTAGCACTATCATCAGGGAACAATCCCATCCTTACCTCTCCCATACAACGCACGGGTGGCTAATCGGTTGACGAAACTAACCGAGATGGACCACCCGTCACCGACTTATGCAGGGGGGAATCTTCGTTTCTACATGTCGCTGGCATCAATCAGTGTTACGGTGGTGATTCTTATCGCCATTAACATCTTGGCTTGGCGTAAATCGAGGCAAAAACAGGTGGAGCTCCAGAGGAACGTTTTGCCACGTGCAGACAAAGCATTTACATTTAGAGCCGTTTGAAATTGGCCATTTCACTTGACTCGGAGGGTAAAATTGTCTGGAACTGAGAAGTGTGTGAAAAGCGGTCAGTACGCTGGTAATATGTAGTTGAAGAGACTCCAGAACAATGCATTTGTATTTTATATATAAACAGTTAAAAAGTATCTTTTGGGCACTAAGTAAAATATTGTAGCCCTATATATTTAAAAAGTATTGCTAAGCCCTATATATATTATATATATAATATATATATATATATATATATATATATATATATATATATATATATATATATATATATATATATATATATATATATACATATATGAAACCGTGGTGCGTGTACGTACCAGGAATTTATATCTTGTGCACATTTATATAAATTTTATATCTTTACCAAGGTAACAAATATTCTTAATCAGTTACTAATGAACAATAATATCAATTATAATATATCTGTATCTTTAACAAAGGTAACAACTATCCTTTAACAAGTTACCAATTCGTATGTACATGTTCAATTTTTCTTTTTTTTGGTACCTCATAATCATTTGCCAGCAATATGCCAAATATTAGCATACATGGATCTGTATTTTCCATGCATTTTTCTTTATTTTTAACTATGTCTGTTAGGTATGTATTTTTTTTTTTACATATAGTTTTTTGCATATTCATCCTTAATCACTTGTTTATGGCTATGACTAAAATATATATCCAGTCACACTCCTAGGAAACATATTTTAACGTAACTTTTAATGTTCAATGCTTGAAGGTAGCTGTCCGAGCTAATGTAATATATACATTTATAAACCCATGACCCAAGGGATCATTGGAGAATTGGGAGAGTGACGACAGCCATAACAGGATGTGAAAATAGACTATGCTAAAGCAATGCTTGGAAAGTATTGCATGGGTAAACATTTATGTTTCTTGTGAACATGTCACAACGCCTCCCGTGAGAAACAGTTGACCTATTGATCCCTACCGGAATCACCTGACTTCCGGCTATAAGGCTACGTGATCATATCTCTTTGTATTTACATGAAACGCTGAGATAACTAATGTTACGTTATCAACGCGAGCTTATTGTAAAGCAGTTCTATTCATCTTTTCATACGGAATGGTCATCCGACCAAACCATCCATACTCCAGTGATGGAGCTATCAATAAATTGTTTAAAGTTAACCTAAAAACTTTGACTTATTCTAAGAAGTAACCTACAAGTCTAATATTTATATATCACATTGAAGAGACATAAGATGGAACCACGATGTGTACGTATAACATTCGCACACTAACATATGTTCTAATTTGAAACCCTTTTATTATTTGCCTGACAACGCTGAATCCTGGTGCTCCTTTAAAACGATTCAATAGTTGCCCTTCAGCTTAACCTTTTTGGCCTTTCGAAAGGAAATAATCATAATTTTTATGTTCATCGTTGACTTGAGACCTCGTCCAATTGTGTTTGAGGGCAAGCCCTAAAATTGTTGAACCCGGTATTCATTTATTCGAGAGCTGCCTCCAAATTTGCCTTTTTATCTTTTCAAAAGGAAATTGTCATAACTTTATTGTTAATCATTTAACCAAGAATAACGTTCAATTATGTTTGAAGGTTGGTGCAAAATTGTTCACCTTTGTTTAAACCAAGTTGTAAGTGGGGAGTGGAAATGCACCAAGCCCTCGCTGACTTCGGCTTCTGGTTCATGCAAATTCAAGTGCATGTCCTGCCACAGTTTGACAGTGTACAGAAGCGTCGGCGACGCCAGTTCACAGCTTGCTAATTCATTGCTAGTCTTAAAACCCCCCATGGAATTTTCGCATACGTGTCAACGGAAACTGATTGCCGCTCTAAACAAACAACTCGAAAGGACTCCTTCCTACAGACCAATACCGAAAAACGAAAATAGTTGACGTGAGAAAGTATTTTTGCAAGTTTTTGCTCGTAGTCCTGATTTAAATATCTTAATATTCAAAAGCACGTGTTTGTATTTATATCACCTATGTATAAATATTACGGTCCTATTTTATAAGATTTACGAAGCCTACTTGACCGAGAAATTAGGCAAAATATGGATACATTTATACTAAATAGATATATCATTTAGTTTGCTCTATTTTGAACGTCACATTTAATACTTGAACAGTACGTCAAAAATTCATTTAAAATTTTGTCCCATATGCTCTGATAATTCCTTGGTACTTAGCCTATCTACTTGAAAAGAGCCATGTCGAGTCCTTTCTCTTAATTACCAACCACTTATTAGCGGTATTTGCATTGTAATTTATTTTCACGACCCTACATTGAATAATACGAACACCATTGTCTTCGGTAGCTCGGAATATTCCCTAATTAAAAAGGAAAAATGTTTCACGGTGAAATGGCCGACCAAAACTTTCGGGACATTACCAGCTACCAGCCTTTGTCGAAAATGGTTCCAATGTCGATATTTTCAAATATTTCCATGGCTACAAATGGTTACAAATTTTTCATGGCTAAAAATGGTTACCACATATAAAAAAAGAAAAAAGAAAAAAAAACATCACCCTAATATAAAAGAAAAAAATCCTATTTATTACCACTAGTTTAGCTAAAACTCCTTTCTTATTCAGGTCCAGAACAATCGTGAGTTTTTCGATGCAGGAATCGGTGCTTTGGCCAATCAGAGACCACTTTTTGCAGACTTTTCTTTTGCTGTCTCTTATTGGCTAAAAACTTCGTTATCTGCCAAGAGTCTTTGGAAGAGCTCTTCCTATTGGCTGGTGGAATTTCTATCTAAGATTTCCTATTTTTATCAAGATATTTCTTATCTAAATGTTTTTATTTTCAAAACCCTAAATTTTGCATTTTATGCATCATATATGTATATAAGAGACTTTTAGTGTATTTTCAAAGAAAGAATACAACAATTTCTTCGATAAATGGCTACAGTTTCCCATGTTTTAAAGATACATCCTACAGAGGGGCTTTTTCTTTTCTTTTTGGAAGTTAGATACTAAAAAAAAAAATCTGGCTTTGAGGAACATTTCTGGCGTTGCATGTCTATCTACTTAGCCAATAGCAAAGTCTAACTTAGACTTTGGCCAAAAGGAGCGCGCCAGTCAGGTAACTGTTAGGGAATTACTGTTTGCTCATTCTATTACCTTAAAGAGCCAAAGGACACCTAAAAAACGGAGGAAAAAAAAAAAAAAGCCTGGTGGCGTAGGTAGGATCGAAGAGCGAGATGAAAGAAAAATCGAGGAGTATTGTTTGAATTTGGTTGCGGCAAGATCAAACGGGAAGCTCATTTGCATATAGGCATCTTAGTATATGTAGATGAAAAGAAGATATGAACGGAATTATTTGATTGTTATAACTGAAGCTGAGGAAGACCTTGATGTCCCATGAATGAATTCAGTATGTTTGAAGTCGAAGCTATCATTAAAAAACTAGAGATGGAAAGCCCCTGGATATGATGGAATAACTGCAGAGATGATATTGGCTGAAAATGAAGTGACCTCCCAGAATATTCACAAGATTATTTTGCAGAATGTGGCATGAAAAGGACAAACCTGATAATGGGAGCTATGAGTGTTGGTGAAAATGGCAGAAAGAGGAGACCTGACTGATTGCAATAATTACAGAGGCATTACACTTACGTCAGTTGTTATAGAAATACATAGTATGCTTATTCTAAGGAGACTGGACTAGTGACAGGAAATTGGTACACCTGGAATATGCTGATGACCCTGTCCTTATTAGCAGAACACCACAGGATTTGCAAAGCTTGCTTACCAGAATGCATGAAATATCACACGAGATTGGACTTGAAATAAATAGAAGAAAAACAGAGACGATGAGAACGGGGTATGCAATGAAAGATGAAATATCATTGGAAGGAGAAAGGATTAATGAGGTAAAATCATTTAGATATTTAGGAATTATGATCTCCAATATAGGGTCTTTAGAATTAGAGTTTAGTGAAAGAGTGAAAAAAGCAAATCAGACAATGGCTACGTTAAGTAAAATTTGGAAATAAAATCACCTGAAACTACATATAAAAATTAGACGATACATCAGTTTAGTGAGATTGATGTTACTATATGGACATGAGTCATGGTATGACAATGAAACAATCTCCAATAGATTTATTAGATTTGAGAAGAAAGCCCTCAGAAGGATATTGGGAGTTAGATGGCAGGACAGGATTAGAAATGAAACTATTAGAGAGATTACTCGAGTGCCACATGTGGATGAGATCATGATGAGGGGTAATTGGAGATGGTTGGGGGCATGCTCTTTGCTCTTCCCAAGAGAGATTAGTTCACCACAGCTTGGCTCCACAAGGCACCATAAGAGTTCGAAGACCCAGGCCTACATGGCTGAGGACCATGAATCGTGAAGTAGGAGATGATGAATGGAGAAGTATAGATTTGAACGCTCAAGAAATCTAACTGAAGCCCTTTGCGTCATTAAGCGTAAGAGGAGATGATAATGATATGTATTATCACGGCTGAAGAATTACATAAACTCCCAAGCTCCAAACTCATCTGTTTATTTTTCCATAAATCTGTTATACTTGAAAAATATCTGAGCTCTGAGAATATTACATAACTCCCAGATGGCAATATATATGAACACTGAATATCCAATGGTAGCTTATGTAACACTCAAAACTGGGTAATTACTTAATAAGAACTATTCAAATACAACCTCTTACTTCGGTTCTAGTCAGGGATACGAGCAAGCACTAATGAAAATATTGGTAAGCGAAATAATACACACTTTACAAAAATTATTATATTCTATAAAAAGTTACAACAATAATACCAAAGAATTAACACCAAAATTGAATTACTCGAAATATCAAATCTGGACAAAACCTTAGACTAAGACAAAAGAAATTATACAATCACTTGTTTCACTGGAAATTGATTTATAAGAATATTGAATTTTGATAATCAGTGACAATAGTTAACACTTGTTACGATCCTCGTGGGGATCGATTCAGGTTCTTTTGAATTGATTAATTAAATTAGGATAAATCATCAACAACCAATAGAAAAAAGGAATATAGAAAGAAAACTCGCAAAAGAAAACATAATTCTATTCACAACTAGTCAAAGATCAATGTTTCTTGATTGAGTACTTGGGAAGCACAGAATTGAACGAAGAAAATCATCTGATTAAACTACACTTTAGCAAATAGGGAAACAGTCATGAAAACAGACAAATAATACTTAAAAGAAATGATGGTACTCTTCACAGCAGATCTTGACGATTCAGGAACGTAGATATTTCAGGTCTGGGTGCTTCGTGGTTGGTAATAACGACAGGGGTCAACTCGTTCTGACATCTCGGACAAGTTGTCGTAAGGCTGGTCACATCTGCATTCTGGTCCTTACGTTCTCTCTCGTTCTCTGTGCTCGTTCCCTCTCATACTCTCTCTCGTCCTCTCTCTCTCTCTCTCTCGTTCTCTTTGAAGTTTATATACCCCTGTATGGGAGGGGCTAACTATGGACAATTCCATATAAGGAAATTTTCTCCTTTCTTCATCCTCATTGGTTTTCCTTAAAACCACGCCTCTTTGATCGCATCTTCCCGAACGCTCTGCTGGGGTAGTCATGATCCATATGGTGCTATCATTGAAGCAAGACATGTTTATCTTCCGTTAATGAATGTTCTTCGGCGACAACAGGCTCTCCTTGTGCTATGGGTCCTTCCAAAATGCTGGCTCCTCGAATTCCTACAACAGCCGATCTTTATGGCCCAGGTCTGCTGGTCGAGGCGAGGCGCATCTAATAAATATCTTGACCTCAATCAACGGCGGTGACAGTTTCTGGTAAACACTAGTGGGACCTCCTCTCTCTGCTTCTTAAGAGTAGAAACTTTACATGTTTTAACATTCTTTTCTATATTATTCTATCTACCCATGACAACACTTTAACACTACAATGACCAAACACTATATGAAATTTACATAAAGGTAACTGTTACATTTACGTCTTTTTGGATCACACGAGGTTTCCGACCAGGTAAGTCAAAATAGATACACTTCACTGTTTAACCTAAATCTCATAGGGCCAGTTACAAAAACTTATGTAAAAAACATTAACATTCAATATTCACACTTGTAAGGTCCAGTCATCCCACGACAAAGTCATATCTGATCTCTGGAATCACATCAGTATCATGTTCTTTTCACTTCTATGATTTCCCTGGATCTCTCGTGCTCACAACTACACACTCACACTCATATACTAGGTACAATTCAAAGAGATATGTAAAGAACAATGATGGGAATAACAATATAAGAGAGTAACAGGGCAACATGGATACGTGCGCAAACTAACGTAGAGGATAATCTAACATGTAAGAAAAAGATATGTAATTGGGCAGGACATATAATAAGAATGGCAGTATGATATATGGGCATTAAGATTAACAGAATAGGTAAATAAAGATTGCTAAAGAAATATGGGAAGAAGAAGATGGATTGATGAGCTAAGAAAATTTGTGGGTAAAGACTGGGCACAACACCATAAAGAAGGACATGTCTGAGGCCTTTGTCCTGCAGTGGACTAGTTACGGCTGATGACATACACACACACATACTATATATATATATATAGTATATATATATATATATATATATATATATATATATATATATATATATATTATCATGCTAGGCCGTATATCTTAGCAATCCATTTTTGCAAACAGTTGTTTAAGCAGAAGAGCAACTTGATGGGGTAACAAGAACTTTGGGTGTCAATGAAATGCTCCTCTAAATCACGATGGAGTCACTGGCAGCAAGATAACGGAATGGATTTGAGGTGATAGACAAGATGACTTTTTGGCTTGTACTCTTTATGCCTGGCGGATGATGTTACTGGAATTAGTATGAACCGGCTGGGGTCCCTTGCCATAGCTAGATAGGCATTATACATTAAAAGGAACTGGCTATCCTTTGATGTATCTAGCCCATAAATCCTCTATGGATTTAGTCAGTCATGGGAAGAATGAATGAATGAATGATTTAAAGTTTTCAGGCATCCTGACATCTAAGGTCATTGACGCCGTCATGGGAAGAGAAGATGAAAGAATGGCCCCCAGTTCCGGGCACAGCGGGGTGCTGAAAATCTCCCGGTTTATAAATTCTAAAGAGAAATTGTAAATTGGTAATCGGAATGTTAGCACCATGAATCAGATTGGGAAGTTACAGCAAGTGAAGAGTGAATATATGAAATATAGTTTAGATAACTTGTCCCTAGGTGAAATACGTTATAAGGGGATTGGTAAGGAAAGTTTAGACCAAGGCATATATATATATATATATATATATATATATATATATATATATATATATATATATATATATATATATATATATCTACTCAGGAAGATCAGATGGAGTTGGAAGAGAAGGGGTAGGAATGATGATGACACCAAGAGCAGAAGAGGTATTAACCGAGTAAAAAGCTGTAATTAGTAGATTGTTACTAGCTATGTTCAAATTAAAGCAGTGCAATATGAGTATTATAGTTTGCTATGCCCTAAAAAAATGATTCCCCCGAAGAAAGGAAAGATGATTACTATGAAGAACTGCAGAGTGTAATAGATGAGATCCCAGAGAGATATGAAAATTGATTGGTGACTTCAATGCTAAAGTTGGAAGAAATAATCAAGGAATAGAGAATGTGATGTGTGTTGAGGGTCTTGGCGAAGTTGCGGAGCACATTTCATAAGTTTCTGTTCAACAAACAACCTTGTCATTGAAGGTACTCTTTTTCAACAAAAGGACATCCACAAGTATACATGGACTTCACCATGTGGCAATTACAAATATCAAATAGATCACATTGCCATTAATAAAGATAGGAGGACTCTGAGAAATGTAAGAAACTTTAGAGGTGCAGATATTGGTAGTGATCAGCAGCTCTTTATTGTCTTATTGCCTTAAAATTGAGAGCACCCAACAGAAAGGTAGATAGAATACTTAGGTTTGATGCAACTAAGCTTTTAAAAGAAGAGCACAGAGAAACATTTGCAATTGAATGCAGGAATCGTTTTTCAGTTTAAGAGACTCTAAAAGATGAAGAGCAGACAATTAATGAAGAATGGTATGATATTAAGAACATATATCAGTCAGTTGGTAGTGAAGTCTTGGGACACACAGTTACAAGGAGAAAGCTATAGATATCAAATAATACTTGGGATACTATAAAAAGGAGACAAAAACAGAAATTGATAGAGCATGCTAAGTATTCCAGTAGTGATAGTGAGGTCAAAAGAAAAGACAGGAATGATTGGAGAGAATATTTAAACAGTGAAGCAGATGAGGCTGACAAAGTTATGAATTCAGGAAGTGGCTATGATGTAAGAATTGCTCATAGAATTATTAATAAAATCTCGACTGGGGCAAAGAAGAAGAAGCATATACCCATCAAAAAGAGAGATGGATCTATTATAATAACAGAAGATGAAGAAAGACAACGTTGGATGGAACACTTTAGTGAAATAACGAATAAGAGATATGAAGGAAATAATTTGATTGATATACCTGAAGCTGAGGAAGACATTGATGTACCCATGAATGAATTCAGTGTGTTTAAAGTCGAAGCAATCCTCAAAACATTAAAGAGGTGGAAAGCCCCAGGATACGGTGGAATAACCGCCAAGATGATACTGACCGAAAACGAAGTGACTCCCAGACTACTTTTCAAGATTGTTTTGTAGAATGTGGCATGAAGAGGCAAAACCTAATGAATGGGAGTTAGGAGTGTTGGTGAAAATGGTGAAAAGGGAGACCAGACTGATTGCAACAATTACAGAGGCATCATACTTATGTCAGTTGTTATGAAAATCTATAGTATGCTTATTATAAAGCGACTGGAGAGAAAGATTGATGAAAAGTTGACAGATGAGCAAGCAGGATTTACAAAGGGTAAAAGTTGCACTAACCAAATTTTCATTTTGAGACATGTTGTACAGCAAGGCATAGAATATAGAAATCCACTTCTGATGGCCTTTTTGGACTATGAAAAACCTTTGATAGCATACATTGACCAATTTTGTGGAGAGTTCTGCATTATTATGGAATTCCTCTTATGTAAATTTGATTAAGTCTGTTCATGAGCATAGCAAGTTCAAAGTTAATGTTAATGGAGTCTTATCAAATGAATTTCCAGTGAACAGCGGAGTACTCCAAGGGAATGTGTTGTCATCTATGTTGTTTATCCTCCTCGTGGATTTTGTAATGAGTAGAACAGTTGTAAATGGTGGAGAATGGAGAAGAATTTGATTAGATTGGTGATAGGAATTTAGCAGACCTAGAGTAAGCTAATGATGCTGCCCTTGTTAGCAGAACATCACAGGATTTGCAATGCTTGCCAACCAGAATGCATGAAATATCACGAGGTTGGGCTAACGATAAATAGAAGAAAGACAGAGATGATGAGAACGGAGTATGTAATGAAAGATAAAATATCACAGGAAGGAGAAAGGATTAATGAGGTACAATCATTCAAGTATTTGGGAACTAAGATCTTCTATACAGGGTCTTTAGACTTAGAGTTTAGTGAAAGATTGAAAAAAACAAATCAGACAATGGTTACGTTAAATAAAATTTGGAAATCAAATCGCCTGAAATTACATATAAAAATCAGACTATATACCAGTTTAGTGAGATCGGTGTTACTCTATGGACATGAGTCATGGTATGACAATGAAACAATCTCCAATAGATTTAGTAGATTTGAGAAGAAAGCCCTCAGAAGGATATTGGGAGTTAAATGGCAGGACAGTATTAGAAATGAGACTGTAAGAGAGATTACTCGAGTGCCACATGTGGATGAGATCATGATGAGGGGTAATTGGAGATGGTTTGGGCATGTTCTTCGCTCTCCCCAAGAGAGATTACTTCACCAAACGTTCAGTTGTGCTCCACAAGGCACTAGAAGAGATGGAAGACCCAGGCCAACATGCCCGAGGACTATGAAGTGCGAAGTGGGAGATGATGAATGGAGAAGTATTGAATTAAAAATTCGAGATAGAGACGACTGGCGAAATCTAGCTGAGGCCCTTTGCGACAATAGGCGTAGGAAGAGATGATGATTATGATGATGATATTCTGTATATATTCTCCTCTGTCCTCATACACCTGAAAACACTGAGATTAACAAACAATTATTCCTCTCTCAATGGGTTAACTACTGCAATGTAATTATTCAGTGGCCACTTTCCTCTTCATAAGGGTAGAATAGACTCTTTAGTTATAATAAGCAGTTCTTCTAGGAGAAGGACACTCCAAAATCAAGCCATTGCTCTCTAGTGTTATGTAGTGCCATAGCCTCTGTACCATGGCCTTCCACTGTCTTGGGTTAGAGTTCTCTTGCTTGAGGGTACACTTGGGCACGCTGTTCTGTATTATTTCTCTCTCTCTTGTTTTTTTTAAAGTTTTTGTGTTTATATAAGAAAGATCTGATTTAAAGTTGTTACTGTTCTAAGTATATTTAATATTAATTGAATATTACTTCTCTTATAGTTTTATATTTCCTTATTTCCTTTCGTCACTGGGATATTTTCCCTGTTGGAGCCCTTGGGCTTATAGTATCTTGCGGTTCCAATTAGGGTCGTGGCTTGGCTTGTGATATATATATATATATATATATATATATATATATATATATACATATATATATATATATATATATATATATATGTATATATATATACATATATACATACATACATATATATATATATATATATATATATATATATATATATATATATATATACTATATATATATATATATATATATATATATATATATATATATATATATATATATATATATGGATAAATATCAACAAAATATCGTGTTCAAATAGAAATAAATTTCTACCTCATACTTGGGATCGAACGCTAGCCCCTTCTAATGAAAGGCCAGGTCGAAACCAACCATGCCACGAGAGACCATAAAAGAAATTGGAACCTGACGCTACCTAGCTGTCCGAGGATTTACCTGGCGAGACATCAGTCTCTTACCAGCGAGTTTTACCCAATAAAGACTGATGTCTCGCCAGGTAAATCCTCGGACAGCTAGGTAGCGTCAGGTTCCAATTTCTTTTATGGTCTCTCGTGGCATGGTTGGTTTCGACCTGGCCTTTCATTAGAAGGGGCTAAAGACTGATGTCTCGTCAGGTAAATCCTCAGACAGCTAGGTAGCGTCAGGTTCCAATTTCTTTTATGGTCTCTCGTGGCATGGTTGGTTTCGACCTGGCCTTTCATTAGAAGGGGCTAGCGTTCGATCCCAAGTATGAGGTAGAAATTTATTTCTATTTGAACACGATATTGTGTTGATATTTATCCATATTGACTCATTAGGGGTAATTTGAATGAATTACTACCAATTGTGTCACGCGGTGGGCCGGGAAATTGGGTAAAACTCGCTGGTAAGAGACTGATGTCTCGCCTGGTAAATCCTCGGACAGCTAGGTAGCGTCAGGTTCCAATTTCTTTTATGGTCTCTCGTGGCATGGTTGGTTTCGACTTTCATATATATATATATATATATATATATATATATATATATATATGTATATATATATATATATATATATATATATATATATATATATATATATATATATATATATATACATATATATATATATATATATATATATATATATATATATATATATATATATATATATATATATATATATTCGTACGTAGAAATGATGGCTACCCCTGCAGACATGTCTTTGAGTGAAAGGAAAAGTATAAAATGTGGACACATTAAACCCTTTGAGAATACAGTATAGACCAAGGTCTATAGAGTACCTAGAGTACCAGGTCAACCCACGCGCAGGTAAATTGGGGGTGAGTAGGTATTAGAGGGGTAAACGTTAAAGGGGGGTAAGTTTTGTGACGTCAGTAAGCCCCGCTGGCCGGCGAAAGAACATTATTTTGCAAAAGTTCATTATTCTTTCTTATCCAGTTAAGAATAACATTACTATTTCAGAAAATATAATATTTCAAGATATTTTGATGACTGGATTTCATGATAAAATACTTCTTATAAGTAGGTTTTGAAAAAAAAAATGGTATAAAAAGACGCACATCAGGAAAGAAACAAATATTAAAATTCTTTATATCAGTTAGTAAATATACAAATAAGCAACGAGCATGCATACATGAAAAAATTATTTTACACTAATTATTTACTAAAAACTACATTTAGAAAAATCTATACAAATATGGTTGCACAAATAAACTTAAACTTAAAAAATCCTGATTATTACATTTTACAACCTTTTAACTTTATTCATAATTTTCCTTGTGGAAGTTGCTTCCCTATTTAATATTCTTATTCTAAAGAATGTTCGACAACGAACGAAATAAGTAACTAAATCTAGTGGCAATCCCATTACATTTGCAATTTCTGCTGCTAAATTTTTTACTGTTCCTTTACCAGGTTTTAAACCTTTTTTCCCCATGATAACATTTGAACATTTTTCCATAGTCTTAATTTGATCAGAAAATTCTTTTGATGGCTTCACTAGTTTATTATCTGCTCTGCTAATCATACTCGTCCATGAATTGTCTCCCCTTGATACATATGACCCAAGATTTGGGTATTTAGGAAACTTATGGGCAATGAAACCAGCAAAATACTCTAGACCCCCTTTCGCTATTGCATCCTCCAGCTGTTCGTTAACAACTTCCCCTACACTCTCTGTAACATCATTATCTTTTTCTTCAACGTCACATTCCTCCGGCAAACAAAATATCATAGCGGAGAGACTTAGCTCACGTTGTAGCGATTCGTCGTCTTTATCTTGAGTGGAAATTTCATTACTAAGGAAAGAAAAAGTTCCAGCTGTAAAGTTATCTACTTTTCTTTTGGTTTCTGTATTACATTTCGACCCCATGAGATAATTATCCTTCCCTAAAAGATGAGATCTAATGCGATATTTAACGGCCACTGAAGTTGGGTGCTGATAACAGGCTCCCATTTGTCGCAGACAAGCAAAGAAATGTTCCAGTCCATCTTGATTCAGTCTGTATGTCAGTATATATGATATATTGAATTTATTTTTTACCATCTCTAACAATTTGGGCAAAGATTCGCATGAAATTGACACTCCTTTTTGGAATGGGTAAAGACTTTTACTTCCAATTACCTTCATTGATTTTATTGTCTGTGTCATGCACTTGATAATTTTATTCTGATTTTCTAAGTCTAACCCATAGGCATTTCTGGACATCTTTGTGTCATACGGAACTCGAGAATTGAACATATCAAACCAAGAATCAGTTAGAGATATAAATTGACTTGCTTTTTCCCAATGTTTATCTAGAAATAATCCTTTCCTACCAAAATATTTACGAGATTTCGCAGTTGTTTCTGATATCAGTTGTACAGCTAATTTCACATTCATGCGCTGAAGGCCACTTACATTTATATGTTTCTCAGTAAGCTTATATGCTGTTTTCAAATAGCTTTTGCTTCTCTTTATAAGTTCTCTTACTGAACCGCTATGGACAAAATCACCGTCACTTAACTCAAAGCCATGGTCAAGGAAATTGTTTCTTATGAGTTTCATGAGATGAGGAGCATCAGCAAAGACACAAACTACACGATCGGGTGATACTGGATTTTCAAACGTCGAATTCTCCATACTTATACCTAAAGATTTCCACAACCTAACGTTTGTAAGACACAGGTCGTTAACTATAGCCACTACTGGAAAACCTGCTGACTCTATCTCAGTGATTATATAAAAAAGGAGTGGTTTTGTCATATCTGCATCAAAATCCATGAACTCACAAGACCTCTTATCATAGCACATTGGACTTTACTTTTTGGAGCATAAAGAGTATCTGAGCCTTTATCATAACTCCATTCGTCAAATGATAATATACAAACGCGCTCAGTAACACTCATCAATTCTGATTTGTGCTTTAATAACTTAATAACGGGCTTTAAAACTCCTGGTTCGATATCTAATCTATTAACCCATCTATTTAATGTAGAAAAGGAGGCAAGGGGAAATTTACAACTTTGCCTTAAATATCTATAAGTTTTTGGGCTCAGGCTTCGTAAAGTTAAAGCTGTACTAATATCATCTTCTCCCCAATATGCAATAGGTTTTCCGCTTAGAAAGAACTCCACTTGTGACTGAGTAAAATATTGCTTAAGGTTGTCCCTTGCAAGAGCAGTTGCTGAGGAATAAGCGTTTTCAATGATTTTATATAATGCAATTCTCTCTTCCACCCAGTTTGCCCTTTCTCGCTCCGAGTTTAACTTAATTTTCATACGATTCCCTTTCTAGCTCCCACTTTACCCTTTCTCTTGCCCACTTTTCCCTTTCTGGGAAAGCTGTGAAGAGTTACTCCTTCATCTCTTTTAGATTTATTAGAAGAACACCCATACACAGCACAGTAACAAGGCATTTCAACCAATAGTATTTAATTAGAGCACTCGGCAAATGGGACTCAACAAATAGTTAATTGGGAAGCGGAAGAGCTTCACACTGAATAGTAACACCAGCTTCCTTGTAAACTAACTGTAGATACTGGGAAACAAAGGTTGAGAGCCTGGGACGGTGTGACGTCATTAATCTCCCCATGGGTGGTCTGCGCAGTAGATGACAAATTTTGGGTCGCTGATGGATAGACCTTGACCTTGGTATAGGCTAGAGCCGGCGTGCCGAACGGAACACGGACTAAGAAGAAGAAAAAGTTAAGAAACGAAATCTATTCTTAACTACTCAAAATCTCCACAGTTCCTGGTCATAAAGACTATGATACATGATCAAGATCAAAGAAAAGCGATTGTTTGCTTGTTTATCCTTAAAATATATAGATGACAATGTGTAACAGAGCAGTCAAATAAACTGGTTTCCGAGCTTGACCTCAACAGTAACGCGATACACTTGCAATATTTTTGTTTTTTGTTCTTTCTTATTGGGTGACTCTGCTCATGGATTATAAGGAATGAACATTGTTAGGATTTTTTTAAATATATATAAATATATATATATATATATATATATATATATATATATATATATATATATATATATATATATATATATACATATATATATATATATATATATATATATATATATATATATATATATATATATATATATATATATATATATATATATATATATATATATATATATATATATATATATATATATATATATATATATATATATATATATATATATATATCAGTTAATTCTCTCACTGGGCCCCGCATTTTCTTTATGTTTGCAAATGTATTTGGTGTGGGGAGGCTTCGACCACTCCTCCATGCTGTTACTGCCTTGGGATCTTCAGACAGAACTGGAAATACTTCTTCTTTTATTGGTAGGCGCTATCCGGCTAGGAGGGGCTACCCTTTATGCTCTCCTACACCGAGTCAGACTTGCGTATCCATGACAGTACTGGGCGCGATCTCTCGGTTATCGCTCTGCTCTCTTGTGTCTGTTGCCATGGCTTGGCAACACTCGGCGTTCCTACTCTCGATTATATGTTGTTTGTGTCTACAGGCAACTTATGGGTAAGATATCTAACAGGTTGTTTGTCTTGCATTTACATTTCATATATCAGAATAATAAGAGAGAGAGAATACAAAAGTCATTCGAAAAGTGCCTACTGAGCTTCTTTGTTTCCAAAGTAAAAGCCCAGACTTCTGGTAAAACCGAAGTAATGGATTATGGGAATTAATTCCGTTTGACTTTAGACCTATTCTCAAACAACTCTCTCAACTGTTCGATTCTCTTAACCTGTTTCAAGCAATTCCTTTGGCGAAATGAAAATTGACGCGAGGAAAGTGTTATTCCATGGAAAGTTTGGACCAATTATTTTGATCTTACAATGCGTTGTGCTTTGATATACTGTCCTGTATTTAATTAATATTGAAACTATTCTGCAGTAAATATAGAAGTTAAACCCTGCTAGCCATAAAGATAAACAGAACTGGCTTCTGTTGCGACGTATTTCCTTTTTTTTTTTTTTCGGTACTGTAAGTCCATTGTTATTGCACTAAGTAAACTAATAGCAGAGAAGAAGAAAAGGTATAAAGTGTATCATGAAGACGGTCATAAATGGCTAATAGTTAATAGCAGATTAGCGTCAGTATCACTTGTTCCCTTAATCTACTTTAATAACGTATACATTTTAATTCTCACTCGGCGCATCTGCAGAATTGAAATTTAAGGCTGTCTTTGTGCGCACCGTTTACCCATCTCTATATGGGGTCGCTGTTTCGTATAAGCATTATCCATTCTCCTCTACCCTGGACATTCTGTTTTCTTAATCCTTTTCCCCGAATGTCATTTGCTACTTTACCTTTCCATCTGAACTTTTGCCTTCCCCTCCTCTTTGTATCATCCGCCTCACGTCCATGACCCATCGGCACACATGGTCTTCTCTTGCATGACATGCCCAGATCAATGCAGCCTTCTTTACTGAATTGTTTTCGACACTTCTACTTTGTCCCTCTGATAAAATAATTTCTGATCTTGTCCCTTCTCTCGACTCCACACATCCATGATCCATCTTAACATCCTCATTTCTGCCAGCCCTAACTTCTTTTCTTGAGTCTTCTTTATTGACTAGGTTTCAGCTCCGTATACCAAAGCAGGTCTGACTACGCCTTTTAAAGAGCCGTCCTTTAACCTTTGCACTAATCCTCTTATTGCATAATATTTCCGATGATCTTCTCCAGTTCATCCAATCACAGATGTTCCTACTTCCCTCTACCGACTCTTGTTATTCAAAACGATCAAAGACCGTGCCAAACATTGACCAAATAATATTCATCACTTTTAGTTCGTCTTTCATTTAAATGGTGACGGGGAAATAAGTCCTCTACTTTGAAAAGGTCAGAAGGCAGGAATTATTTTCACCAACTTTGTCGTTACATAAGTCAAAGTATTGGAATTATGATAACAGTAGGTATCTTACTCTTCATCAAAGACATTATTTTCAGTGCTTATTTTATCTTCATAATTATGATTGTTTACCAATAATAATAATAATAATAATAATAATAATAATAACAATTTTAATAATAAGGGAGTGTGAAAAGTAATACATTGCATTGCAGAAATCCTTTACATAGTATTACTTCAAAAGTAATCTCTCTCTCTCTCTCTCTCTCTCTCTCTCTCTCTCTCTCTCTCTCTCTCTCTCTTGGATATGTATGTATTTGTTTCTCTGATAGCTTCTCTTAGGTTTCCCTTCCGATATTTGAGGAGTAATTATATTTATTTGCTTTCGATCATAGATGTTAAAGTGAAAGGACTAATTTACCCCACAAATTCCAATTAATAAAAGAATAATATCATTAGAATAAGTTTAATTACTTATCTATAAAAATATATAGTAAAGTGAGTTTAATTACGATTATGTTTTTGTTTTTCTTTGTAGAGGGTACCTGATAACAACCCCGCGAGAAGTTACAGTGGGAAGCAAGACCCAGTTCTGTATCTTTGTCACGGACCCTGATGCGCCAGAGGGTAGTGTGGACGTCAGTTTCGGAGAGGATTACAGCAGGATCAGTACCACAGCAATAAATCCACCTATCATCAAGGACAATATCAAAGTCCCTGCAGGTATGTTATGATCGATATCAAAGTCCTTGCCGGCCGGTCGTGGTGAGCACCGAAGTGTGGGTTAACGGAATACTGTGATGTTTGTAAGCGTTTTCAATTTGATTGCACTTTCACTGATAGAAAATTAGTTATGTTGTGAAATGTTAGCAGTGGGATATTAAACAATCTATCATTAACATTTGATATGCTAGATTTGTTCGTAAAAGGGTTTGCTTTTTCATATAAGGATAAAAATTGCAGTCTCTGCTATGTGTATAGATACAAAAAATTTACTGAACTCTCTCTCTCTCTCTCTCTCTCTCTCTCTCTCTCTCTCTCTCTCTCTCTCTCTCTCTCTCTCTCTCTCTCTCTAAGGGGAGGTTGATTTAGTGATAATTTTATGATAATTACCTCCGCTAACGAAGTCGGAAGGTTTTGTTTAACCCCTATTTGTGTATGTTTGTTTGTGCGTGTGTGTGTGTGTGTGAATAGCTACTTGGCCGCAATTTTAATCGTAAGTTAATGAAACTTGTTATGATTAACTGTTATGTTAAAAGCTGGAAATGAAAAAAAAATTGGAAGGTCAAGGTCAAAGGTTAAGGTCACGGTCAAGCAAAATGTCCAATTCACGTAATCAGCCATAAGTTTGGACATCGTTGTCACAGAGACTTCAAACTAGGTTGGTATTTGAGTGTATGAAAATCCCCGCCAATTACTACATGTTAAGGTCAAAGGTCAAGATCGAGCCCTAGGTCAAGGTCAAACCAAAGGTCCAATCCCGGTCATCAATTTTAATCGTAAAGTAATGAAAATTGCGGAATTTAAACTGTTATGTAAAGAGCTGGAAATCATTACATTTTGGAAGGTCAAAGGTTAAGTTCAAGGACAAGGAAAACGTCAAAACCCAGTCCAAAAGGTCGAAAAATAAGCTGCCCTGGCAGAGCTCAGCGCTCTACTGAGTTCCACTAGTTATTTATATAATCAGATATTGGTCTCTCTCTCTCTCTCTCTCTCTCTCTCTCTCTCTCTCTCTCTGTATATATATATATATATATATATATATATATATATATATATATATATATATATATATATATATATATATATATATATATATATATATATATATATATATATATATATCAGTTGGCAAACAGATAAATAGTCGAGACAAAGAGTGCTAAAGAATCGACACAGAAAATAAAATACGGTAATTAAAGAAGTAATTATTCATTCGCATGAGGTTTAACAAATGATGTGGTTGTAGGAGAAGATAAAGTTGTAAACCTCACTCAATACTAGAGCCGTCAAAAGCATCCTGAGGAGGTTAAAATGACGTAAAAGAAATCGAGACCAGTGCTGCTCAACCTTGTCCAGCTTACCTTGAGCATCTATTCATTTTAGATTGATGCAGTGTATGAGTCTATGTACCGCATGCTAACCTTGCTTCTTATATCAAAGCACACATAACTGGAAAATAGATTAAATCGGTTTATAAAACTCCACATACTAGAAACTATACTAAATTGTTTTATAAAAGCATTCATCCTCGAAACTAAACTAAATTGGTTTATAAAATATCACTAAAACAAGAAACTATACTAAATTGGTTTAAAAAAGCACACAATCAGAAAATATACTAATTTGGTTTATAAAAGAACGCACATCTAAAAGCGATTCTAATTTGGTTTATGAAAGCACACACAAGTAGAAACTATACTAAATTGGTTTATAAAAGCATAGAGAACTAAAAACTATTCTAAATCAATATATAAAAGCTCACAGAACGAGAAAATATACTAAATTCTTTTTATAAAAACATGCAGAACTAGAAACTATAATAATTTGGTTTAAAAAAAAAAACTCACAAAACTAGAAAGTACAAAGAATTAGTTTATAAAATCACACAGAACTAGAAACTATACTAAATTATTTTGTAAAATTCCACAAAATAAAAACTATCCTAAATTGGTTTATAAAAGCACACGCAACTAGAAACTATACTAATTTGGTTTTTAAAAACAAATAGAATTAGAAACTATACTAAACTATACTAATTTGGTTTATAAAAGCACATTTAAGTAGAAAATATACCAAAAATATTTATATAAGCTTACAGAACTAGAAACTCTGCTAAATTGGTACATAAAAGCACAAAGAACTGGAAAGTATACTAAATATATTTATAAAAGCACAGAACTAGAAACTATACATAATTAGTTCCTTAAAGTACACAAAACTAAAAATTACACTAGACTGATTTATAAAAGCACACAGGACTGGAAACTATACCAAATTAGTTTATAAAAGCACACAAAACTAAAAACTATATTAAATTGTTTTATAAAATCATACAGAACTAGAAACTATACAAAATTTGTTTTTAAAATAAAAAAAAATTAGAAACTATACTGAATTTGATTTGAAAGCATATAGAACTAGAAACTATACTAATTTGGTTTATGAGAGCAGACAGAACTAGAAACTATACCTAATTATTTCATAAAAGGTCACAGAACTAACTACTAGACTAAATTGGTTTATAAAATCATGTAGAACTAGAAACTATACTAATTTGGTTTATAAAAGCATACAGAAATAGAAACTATGCTAAATTGATCTATAAAAGCACACATATCTAGAAACTATACTAAATTGGTTTATAGAAGCACACATATCTAGAAACCATACTAAATTGGTTTATAAAAGCATATGGAAATAGAAACTATACTAAATGGGTTTATAAAAGCACACAGAACTAGAAACTATGCTAAATTGGCTTATAAAAACAGTAATTGTTTACAACACCACGCTCTCCATTTACTCCAATATAATGCAATCCTGCAGTTCTCATCTTCTTGCACAGTAATTAGGTGGTTATTTAAATTCTGGGAAAGCAATAATTAGCAAGATAGGTTGAGGAAGGGGGAAGGAGTTATAAAAAGAAAATAGCTCTGTTTCCTCACTAAACGACTTGGAACTGACATGTCATCATCGTCAACCAAACAGAATTCGTTATGCCAGCATACATAAACAGAAGTTCGTGATGCCAGCGTATATATGATATACTGTATATTCAAAATATACTTAATTAAAAATGGATTAATTACTCAAAAGTGTCCATATAAAATGCAATTTACAAATAGTGACACTTTTGAGTAATCACTTAATTTTTGATTAAGTATATTTTGAATATACAGTATATCAAATGTACGCTGGCATCACGAACTTCTGTTTATGTACGCTGGCATCACGAATTCTCTTTGGTTGACGATGTTGACATGTCAGTTCAAAGTCGTTTAGTGAGGAAACCGAGCTATTTTCTTTTTATAACCCCTTCCCCCTTCCTCAACCTATCTTGCTAATTATTGCTTTCCCAGAATTTAAATAACCACCTGATTACTGTGCAAGAAGATGAGAACTGCAGGATTGCATTATATTGGAGTAAATGGAGAGCGTGGTGTTGTAAACAATTACCATAAAAACACCCAGAACTAAAAACTATACTAATTTAGGGGTTAAAAGCACACAAAATTAGACACTATACTAATTCAGTTTATAAAAGCTCACATAATCATAAACTATACTAATTTGGTTTATTAAAGCACACAGAACTAAAAACTCGACTCATTTGGTTTGTAAAAGCACAAATCATTAGAAACTATGCTTTATTTGTTTTATAAAAGGACACAGAATTAGAAACTATACTAATATATTCTATAATTGCTCAAAGAATTAGAAACTACTAATTTGGTTTATAAAAGAATACAAAATTAGAAACTATACTTCCTTTGTTTATAGAAGCCCGCAGAATTAGAAACTATAATAATTTGGTCTATAAAAGAACACAGAATTAGAAACTATACTGAATTGGTTTATAAAAGCATAGGATGAAGCTTATTGTAAACGTGATTGCTTGACGATCTTCTGGAAGGGGGTTCGAGACCTGCTCAAACTCTATAGTTTCTATTAGGTTAGCCAAGACACCATCCACCTGTTGAGATACTACAGCTCGAGAGGCATTGGGTCCTTTTACTGGCCAGACAGTACTACATTGTCTCCCTCTCTCTGGTTACGGTGCATTTTTCCTTTGCCTCCACAAATACTGAATAGTATGGCTTATCCTTCCCGCGTTCCACTCTGCCCTCATACACCTGACAACACTCAGATTACCAAACAATTCTTCTTCACTATAATGGTTCAGTAATCACTTTCCTCTTGGTGGGGGTACAAGAGACTTTAGCTCTGGTAAGTAGCTCTTCTCAGAGGATACTCCAAAATCAAGCCATTGTTCTTTAGTCTTGAGTAGTGCCATAGCCTCTGTACCATGGTCTTCCACTGTCTTGGGGTAGAGTTTTCTTGATTGAGGGTACACTTGGGCATACTATTCTCTCTGATTTTTCTTCCTGTTGTTAGTTTTTTGAAGTTTTTATAGTTTATATATAAAAGATCTAGTTTATTGTTGTTACAGTTCTTGAAATATTGTATTTTAATTGTTCATTACTTCTGTATTTTATTTATTTCCTTGCTTTTTTCTCACTGGGCTATTTTCCCTGTTGAATCCATTGGGCTTATAGCATCCTGTTTTTCCAACTAGGGTTGTAGCTTAGCTAGTAATACTAATTAATATATGGTCCGTCCCCAGGGCATTGTCACTATTCCTTGCCTCTGCTATTCATGAGTGACCTTTAAACCCTTTATCCCCTTACAATTTATGTGGTGTTGATGAGACAGCAGTGAACCATGAATATTCTTCTTCTTTCCCACCGTTATCCCTACATCAAGGAGTCTGTTGTCTGATGCGCCCCATCCAAGGCCTTCTGCCTTCACCCTATCTCGCTATCATGAAGATTGTACGTATACAATCTCCCTAGTTCAATATCTGAACGAAGACACATGAAAAACAGGTGTGTGAAAGTTTTCTGCAATCACTTGACAATTAACATAATTTGGATGACTGTTGGTGTAGAGTTAGGCCTTGGCGGGAAATTTAATGGACACCTGAAAGATGTTCAATATTGTCAATGCCAAATGGGTAATGGATGCATCAAAGCCTTAAACGGTCAATACCATGCGCAGTCTTACATAACTCCAGGGTGTTAGCAACAATGGAGAGCGGGTTATAAATGCTGCTAGAAAACTCTATTCAAGAACAGATTGTCGAAATCTTATAGAATATAAAACGAGTCGATGGCCGTGGAACTGGAAGATTCAATCAAAACGTCGGCAAAAGAGGAGGAAGTATAAGAATAAATTAAAGAAGAACCACAGAATTGCCTCTAGGCAATTCTCGTGGTCTCTTACCTCATTTAAGTAGCAAAAGACGCGATACTAGTTTAGTCTCAATGTAAAGCACATCATTAAAATTTCGCATTTCCAAAAAAAAAAAGAAAAAAAAAAACGTGTATATCCCGATCTTCATTCCAAAGATTAAAGAAAAAAGTAACAACAATATACTGTACAGTATAGCAATAAGGTTTGCAATGCCTGAGAAAAATATTATTTGATGATAATAACAATAATATAGTGATACTCTGTACTGACTGATTCTTGCATTCTTTGTTATAATCCATTATTATTATTATTATTATTATTATTATTATTATTATTATTATTATTATTACAATAATATATATATATATATATATATATATATATATATATATATATATATATATATATATATACATATATATATATATATATATATATATATATATATATATATATATATATATATATATATATATATATATATGAGGAAGAAATAAGACAAATAATAGTGTTGGGATTGCAAAGGCGAATTGTGTGACTTTCCTGGTGATAGACAGGAATAATCGTCTGAAAAATATTCAGATGATAAAAGAATCAGGAAAGATTCAGAGGGCATTCGTGAATGAATATTGTTACCTAATATTCATCCACGGACGCCTTCAGAACCTTCTCTGGTGCAGTCAGTCACACAAATCACCTTCGCAATGCCAACATTATTATCTGTCTTACTTTATCCTCATCGAGTGATATCATCGTAATCATAATAACAATAATGGATTATGGCAAACAATGCAAGAACCAGTCATGACATTACTATTATTATTATTATTATTATTATTATTATTATTATTATTACAAGCTAGACTACAACCCTAGTTGGAAAAGCAAGATGCCATGCAAAAAGGCTCCATCAGGGAATAATAGCCCAGTAAGGAAAGGAAACAAGGAAATAAACAAACTACAAGAGAAGAATAAACAATCAAAGTAAAACATTTCAAGAATAATAACAACATTAAATTAGATCCTTCACATATAAACTATGAAAACTTGAAAAGAAACAAGAGGAAGAGAAATAAGATAGAGCAGCAATGACTGTTATCCTTATTTATTAATATATTTTCTCAGGTATTATATATACTTTATCGCTGTAACGTATATTGATGATACCTTTTTTAATCTTTGGGATACACATCGTGATATACAGCTGCTTTATTATACTATTTTGTCATTTCAGGTCTTAATAATAAACGTAAAAATGTAGAGGCAAGTTTGTCAGAGAGAAAAAGATCTCGTGAATGGAGTTGAGATTATTCCTGTTTCCTGTCAGGTGTTAGTGAAAGAATTAAAGTAGACATGCTGAGACTAGTGATTGTAAGCTGAAATGTCTCTGAAGATACGAGGAATAAGAAACGATTAAGAATAGATGATGGATGATTAAAACGAGTTGTTATTAAGTTATTTGAGAATAATTATATCAGATAACAGACAGATGAAATAAAGGTTCAAGTCTCTGTCATGACGGAACAGGTGATGTTATTGTACTTTGCTTCAAGTGCTGTTTTCCTGGCCCTATACCACAGGGAAACCCTGTGCCCTAAAGGACCTACAAGGTCAGTTCATCGTATACATTCTTGGGTATTTAGTGTATCACATAGCATATTTCTTGTTTATCTTGAAATTCACATTATTGAAGTACTTAAAAAGCAAAAAAGTCTTCGGTTTCCTCTTGAGTCTTAATATGTTCATTCTTTCAGATGTCTAGTGGGAGCTTCGTGTATAGTCTTGGGTCCATATGCTTGAAGGCTTCAGAACATAAAGTAGACATATATCTCGTTTCTAATAATTTATAATCATTTTAACTATTCTTGTATGGAATGAAAAAGAGAGGCTAAAGTTTCATGGATAAGAGGGTTTGAGAGGGCGAGAAATATAAGTGTTTTAAGGAATAAAGTTACTGTAGAAAAAAAAGACAATAATGTCTTAAGGTTGTGCTTGTCACACGGTGAACAAGACGAAAATTAAGTGTATATAACGTCAAGCTTCACAGAACTTTTGAAAGTGGTGAAAGGAATGATTGGCAAAATGTGTAGAAATTGATGTGTGTATGCAAACAAATGATGCTACTTATAAGCAAGCTTTTTTTCAGGGTTATTTGTATATACATACTTACGTATAAACAAACACATTTTCATATAAGCTACTATATTTGAAAACTGGCCAAGCCCCAGACATGAAAAAGGACGTCTACGGCCTTTGTCCTGCAATGGACTAAAAACGGCTTCATTTGTTGTGTATGTGTGTGTGTAATATATATATGTGTCTATGTGTATATGCAATAAAAAGCATTTTCACTTCTAGAAAGCTTCAAATGTAGAAAGGAGGCGAACGAAGACAGAAATTTCAGCATTATAAACTACATTTATTTAGATCACCGAGAGCTTTCAAGACGTCAGCTATCCCACCATCAGGTCTAAAATTAGAAAAAAATGGTGATATGGGACCTGAAATAAACAACTAAAATTGCAAGTTTGCACAGATCACAGAAAAAAAAAAAAAAAAAAAAAACATAAAAATAGGTGACGTTGACACAAAAAGAAAGACATTCGATTTGCATCTGATCAAGACTCCCGATTCCGATCCAGATTACGTTCAAAATTGTGAAAACTTTCAATCCGGATCTAGAGTTCGGATCATATCCTAAAGTTAATGGAGTCGTCCATGACCTAAGATCTATCAGTGGTGAAAATTTCGTATAAATCCGTCGAGTAGTTTTAACTTAATCTTGTCCACAGACAGAGAGGCACACAAATAAACAAATAAACTGACTCGATTTTATAACCTTGGCGGAGGTAATAACACAAGCTTTCAGTGATGAAAGATCACATACTGATTCATTTTGCTGTATATTGCACGATATAATGTATATAGTGCAAAATATAGATAGGACCAAATTCTTACCCTATTTACCACACTAATGAGCGTGAATCAAAATTGGCCTCAAATATATGCCAATTTATGTTGTTGTTTTTCTGGTCGTTGTAGCAGCCCGGCCAAACTAACAAATCTTTCCTCAACATTATTATTGATAGAGTTTGTCTGGAAAGAAAAGAGACATTACATTCAAACTAAACATTTATTGCTTTGAAAAAAGTATAAGTCAAACATCCAGACTAGAATAACGAAAAGTGTAAATAAACTTTGTAAAATCAAATAAATTGAAACCTTCAAAAATAGGCAATACAATTGTTAACAAGATTTAGACACTATTCACATTTTCTCAGTACACGAATATACATAACTCAATAAGAAATAAAAAAAGTATTACCAAAACTTGTTTCTAAAACTACTAAGATTGACCAAATTCACATGAATAAATGACTTACTTATTCCCTTGATATGCTACACCGTACATCAGATCAACATCATCTTTATCAAGACTAATGATAGAGTATTGTGCATACCAGAAGTGAACAAGATACAAGACAAAATAACGGATTTTGAGCGAAGCGAAAAATCTATTTTTGGGTGAAGTAGCCATGTCGTCCTGATGGAAGTTCCTATTAGGTAGCTTTCTAGGGTATATTTGACTACAGTGATATTCCCAGAGAATTTTACCTTAAGGTATCCAGAATTCTAACTCCTGGAGCGAATATCCCTAAATAATCTCACAGGGATATCACATAATATCAGAGGACGTATTCTTGACATGTCACATAGCTATCTTCGCCCCGAACAGTATTAACGCTTCGAGGGGGTATAGTGACAAGAATCTGAAATGAGAATGAAAAGAGAGCCGCTCATAAGGCCTCTCTCCTATTCCGTTTCCAGTGTGTATCTGATGAAGGCGGTAGCACCCTCTTTATTCCTTGTAGTGATATACGAGGTGTTACAGATACTGTATTGTAGGGAGGGGTCAACAGGCCCTTTTACAATAAAAGGAAGGGCGGGTCCATCAGGACGACATGGCTACCTCACCCAAAAATAGATTTTTCGCTTCGCTCAAAATCCGTTTTTTTGGCTCAGGCCATGTCGTCCTGATGGAAGTTTACCAGAGCATTACTGTATCTGTGGATTCTCAATCAGTGCCGTACTCTCAAGAAAGTATTTTCCTGGTCCGTCTAGACCTAGAGACCTATGATGTTACCGTCATACATCATTTCATCTAAGCATGAACTATGTTAGTGCTTCCTGCCCCCTACAGGGAAGAGACGCACTAGACTCTGGAAAAAGTCTCGAGGAGTATATGAAAATTTATGGATGACAAAATGACAAGCTTGTATAGTGGTCTCGCCCTATACAATATGAAGCAAAGTTTGTATAAGAGTCACCAATGTCAGAATGAATTTGTGACACCTTCCCCAATGTGACGACTCTTATAAACTACTGGATAATGGTTGTATCCGCATAGAAACAAATTTTGCCTCTTTGCCACCAACCCGTTAGGATACCACGTCAACCCTTCCAAGGAAGGGTTAGAGTGAGTGGACTTTTGCTTGAATCAGGGAACAGTCTCGAAAGACATACCATGATAAAAATATCCATATTTTAATCTTAATGCTCAGTACATTTCTAATAAAATGAGTGTGGGCGAATAAGACGCAGGGTTCACTATGAACTAGTTTATTAAAATTTAATAAACGTACATATCAGATCAACATTTATAAAATTTATAAAATGTGGATGATATGCGTAAAAGCATAAAGGAAAACAGTCAACAGAAAATATTGTTTCATCTACTAGGAAACAGATTTGCCACTTTAATTGAATTATTAATAATAATGATATAGTCTGTATACTGTTTACATACACTAGCGTAAAAAACGCTTCGCACAAGTGTCCGTATATGCTATAGATTACCGACATCAATGGAACAGTTCGTAAGGACACTTTCGTGGCCTATCGCTCAGCGTTTAGTAACATACAGTGACTACACGCACACCCTCTTAATTAATCGTCACAAATTAATTACACTGTTCCTCGCAGACTTAAAACAGAAGGTTAAAGAATTCTACTTGCTGCTACCACAGATCTCATAAGTTACTCCACTTGATTTGCATAGAACATAAAGAACGCCTTGGATGACTACCAGCCGGTGTGCCAACAAGGATGTTCAAACTCCATATAATTAAGGAAATTTTATGGAAGAGGCAACTTTCCTCGGATCATGACTAACGGGTGTACTGTCTGGATCCGTTCTGCGAATAACACGGGTGAATTTCGCCCATAGTTATAGATAACTTTGAGCCCAAGGTTTCTCTTCTGAACAGCTGTCCTCCCATAAAGTCTGAAGTTCTATGAAGATAGACCTTTAGGCACTCCACTGGACATAGAGATGCATCTTCCTTCAGAGGGCAGAGTCTCTAGGGACCCCACCTGTTGATGGGTAGCTTGTTCCTGGAAAGAAATGTTGGGTCTGGAAATAGATTCAGTTCTCCCATCAAGAACTGGACGTGGCCTTCCTCTCTAGAGAGAGCCACTATTTCATAACTCTGGCCCCCAAAGCGAGTACAAACAGAAATATGACTTAAATTCAAAACTTTCTAAGCACATTCCTCATTGTTCATTATTTATACACAATGAGGAATCATATCTAATGACCATGCAAAGGGTCTTTGGAAGCGCTGGAGGGCTGGTTCATTAAGAACGTCGTAAGAAAGGTCAACCTGTAAGGCATATGTTATCTGACTTGTCAAGGCAGGCTTGAACAACAGAATTGTGTTGGCTGCTAAACCTTGCTCATGAAGGTGAATGAAGAATGATAAATAGGAATCTGTCGGGATTTCTCTCGGTTTCTTCGCCTTGACAAAGGATAGCTATCTCTTCCCTGAAGCTTCATAATGTCTTCTGGTTTCCTCCAAAAGTCTAAACGGACTTTTAAACACCGAATCTTTTTCTCATCGTTAAGGAGACAAAATCATGAGATGTAGGTTCCGTGTTTTCTGTGAAGGAGTGAAGACAGTCGACTTCTGGAGAAAGACGAGACTTTTTGATGTTGATCTTGAATCCCAGATGTTCCAGGAACTGGATCACTATCTTAGAAGCTTGCATGCATTCTGTCCTGGATGCTGCCCACACCAGCCAGTCGTCCAAGTAGGCTACTACTTGGACCCCCTTTAGGCGTAATTGATGGACGGCTGCGTTCGCGAGCATCGTGAAAATCCTTAGGGCTATGTTTAGCCCGAAAGGCATGGCTCTGAAGGCGTAAAGTTTTCTATGTAACTTGAAGCCTAGGTAGGAGGAGAGGTGACGATTAATTGGAACGTGCCAATAAGTGTCAGACAAGTCTATAGAGACAGTATATGCCCTTCTGGGCAGTAGGGTCCTTATGTGCTGAAGCGTGAGCATTCTGAACTTGTAGTTCACTATGAACTTGTTGAGTGACGACAAGTCTAGAATAACTCTGAGTTTTTCTGAGTCTTTCCTTGGAACACAAAACCGCCTTCCTTGGAATTTTATGGACTTAACCTTCCGGATTACTCTTTTGTCTAAGAGTTCTCGGACATATTCCTCCAGAACGGGGGATGAGTGTTGGAAGAATTGAGGAAATTGAGGCGGAGGACTGCTCCAGCTCCAACCTAGTCCATTTTTAATTAGGCTGTGGGCCCAGGGATCGAAGGTCCAGCAATCCCTAATTAGCTGTAGTCTCCCTCCTACTGTAAATATCTTACTTCTGCTGTTGTGGATCTGAGGCCTTGCCTCCTTGACAATGTCCTCCCCTGTATCCCCTTCCTCTTGAAGGTCGTCTAGAAGAACCTCTGGCTGTTCCTCTAGCTCTCGAACGAAAGGAGGAAGTCTGCCTTTCGAAGGCTGGGTTAAGAACTGGCGACTGTGTCGCCACTTGTTGAGGTACCAGCTGGTACGTGGTTGGAGGTTGTGCCACTATCTGAGGCACCGCGGTCACAGGAAGTTGTTGTTGTTGCTGTCGGTAGGGTTTAGCCGGCCGAGAGGATGGCCTAGGCCTTTTTGTCTTCCTCTTGGGTTGGAGACCCTCATCTGGAGAAGACTTTCTCTTGAGATCTAAGCCCCACTTTTTGAGAAGGTTCCTATTCTCTGTGGCAGCCTTGTCTACTACCTCTTTAACCACTTCATTGTAAAAGAGGTCTTTACCCCAAATACGAGAGGAGATCAGTTTCCTCGGGTCGTGCCTCACCGCAGCCGAGGTGAACACGAACTCTCTACAGGCTCTCCTAGCTTTAATAAAGCTATAGAGATCCTTCGTAACTGTGGCCAGATGGGTTTTGGCCACCACCATGAGCATGTCCTGGATCTTGCGGGCACTTGCCATCGTTTCTAGTGTTGTTTGCAACGACATCGATGCCGCAAGTCTTTCCTTTGACTCTTGCTCTCTACGCAAGAGAACCTCCGTCAGTTTTGGAAGTGCCTCTCCGAACTGGCGTTCAGCAATATCAGCTTCCAGCTTCCCGACTGAGAAGATGGGGTGTACGTCCTTCCAGTCTTCTTGGTCCAAGGGCAAGGTCAGAGATAACGGCTTGCACTCTTCCAAGGAGGGGTATGGTTTCCCTGCCTCCACCGCCTTTAAGGCTGCCTTATATCCCTTTTCCAAGAAGGGAAAGGCTCTGGTAGGAGGGGCCACAAAGGAGGGAAGCTTCTTACTCAAGGCAGGCACCTTTGAGTTAGTGAAGCCCCTCTCTTTCATCGAGCTCGCTAGTAACGTCTGAGCTTTACTATGGTCACAAACTATGACCTCCTTCGGCTCCGTCTCCTCCTTTGAGGCTGGCTCCTTCCTAAGACAGACATAGCAGTCCGGATAAGAATCTTTGTTGGGCCAATATTCCACTTCTTCCAGGGGAATTGCTCCCAACTTTTCTGAGATCACGATCTTCCCGGTTGTCATTGGCATGTGTTCAGTATACCTCCAAGGATTAGTATCTGAGCACAAAGGAAGATCCTTCACGCTGAGCCGCTTCTGGGGCCCACATGATGCTGCAAGTCTACGTATCTCCAATTTCATTGCAGCTTCCTTCTCATCATTCTTTCTTTGAATTTGTTGGATCATCTCAACAATGGAAGAAAGAGTCCTTCCCAGTTCATCTGGGATAGCAGACGATGTTGACGGAATAGGTTCTGGGTCCGGAACCAATGTAACCGACACTTCGTCGATTTCTTCCTCTTCTACTTGAGGAGCCTGGAACAGCTCCTCCTCCTGACCTTCTCCTAGAAGGTCCTTCTCAGAAGAATCCGACACCTCCGACATCCTATCGTCCAATTGGATGTCTTGAAGGGCGGCTGAGACTTCAGAATCTACCGGATTCTGGGCAGTTGGTATCTCCACCTGAGGCTAGGGGATGATTGCATCAGCCGATGCTTTAGGGAAAAGGTAGGCCCTCATCTTCTCATTTGGAAGGTAGGGACCTGAGGTGTTTTTCTGAAAACCCCTCACCCAGGATCGTAACGTTTCCCTGGCAGCATCCCTTGACTCCGTTGACTTAGGGTCGTCAAAAGCCTCGGTAATCAGGTTAGAACAAACTGTACAAACTTGAGGGTCCCAATAGCGAAGATCACCTCTGGAGGCTGCGCATGCTGCGTGCCTCCTGCAATATTGATGTCCACAGGAGTTCTTACTGCGGACATTACAGAACACACTCCCACACTTCGGATGGTCCTCCTGTAAAGAGAAGAAAAATCCATGAGTATCAAGTGAAGGCTTTCACTTATATTGAGACATTTAGCTTGTATAGAAAAGCTATAAAAGAAAGAAGGAAAGACATATACTTGTATTTCCTGTCCAGTCAATTGCTGAAACCTCCCGAGATATTAAAACTAAGGTTAATTCTATTCTAGAATACCTTATGTAATTTCCTAAACGGAAATTTAAGGTGTAGTTCACACCTTGAGATAAAGTTTTAATATACGGGATAGAAAGAATACAAAAAGAACTTACTTTCTATGTATTGTACGTTCTCAACAAAAGGCTGTACAAGATAACATTAAAAATGATGAAGAAATTTTAGTGTTATCACAAGCACTGTACAGCAGTTTCTTCTAATGCAGTGTGTACTACACAACGAATACAACAACTACTGTACATCACATGCTGTTGTGCCGGCGTGCGCCTGCACGTGCCGGCCGGCAACTACCCCTGTATAGTTCAAAGATATACTATCTTTAACTAATAGGCGGCAGCCCCCTGATACGCGACTGTGTGCCGGCCGGCAATCATTGCCAGCCGACGGCTGAAAACACTAATACCCGGCTGCCGGCTGCTAATCGTAGTGGCCAGAAGATTCGGGCTGTGTTTCCACTGCCGGCCGGCAAAGGTAATAAAACCCATGCCCGCCGACAGTAGCCAAGAACCAGAGAACCTCCACCTGCTCAGCTGTCGGCTGTGAAGCCGGCAGCCGGGTTAGGGGTGCAACACAATAGTCAGAGAAACAGTATGGATGTAAGGTTATAAGGCGGCATTGCCGTACGACCTTCCATCCAGAAAGAGTGAACTTATGGAAGGGGAGAATGTAGCATTCAGGCTTCCAAATAATCCATAGCCTGCCGGGCTATACTGGCAGACATGGAAGGGAGACCAAGGGAGGTCTGGGGTTCACTCTGCAAAGAAAAAAGGGGTCTCTGCCGGCCGACACGTAGTGCCAGCCGGCAGAGAGCTGAGCCTGTCCTCCATCCTAACCTATACTAGGTATGGAAGTAGGACTGCGGCCAAAAGAAAATAAAAGAAAGAGAGGTGGTGAAGGGATAAGGGTCCTATAAACTTCGTTCTAGCAGGAGACACACTCAGCCGTTAGGGAAGCTCATCCAAACCAAGAGTTTTCTATTAGGGAGAAAGACTGGCAATACTTGCTAACCTCCTCCCAACCAGATCAAAGTTAGGTGAAGTTATTTCGCCGGGCAACAGAGAAAACTCATTCTCCAGCCCAAGAAAAACAACACAGGACAGTCTGCTAGGCCACTAGAGGAAGGAATCATCCTTCCAACATGGACTAGGGAAGCAAAGCTTCCTGTGTCCGCCCCTAACCTAGCAAAGGAGACTCTTTCTCTATGCTAGGAAGAAGCAGACCACAGACTAGAAACTCTGATGTTCTGCCCTAACCCAAAAAACCAGTCACTCTGGTTATCAGGTCAGGACAGACATATCCTAGAATAGTTATATCTGAATTATTATACAGATAGGACCACTAGGATTAAGCCGAAGGCTTACAGAGGGAGAGAGGGATTGAACTTAGCCTCCGGAGGAGAAAAGAACAATCGGGGATATGCGAAAGTATACTACTGTACCTAGAATACTAGACTAGGTAAGACGAGAATCGATTACCTAAATCACCGAAACTCTCTCGTATACAATCTGGGAAAAAACATTCAACAATGTCTTACATGTATAAAATATTTGCCTATAACTTCAATAATATAACATTCGGAAAAACTTATATCATGCATTAAAGTACTAGTGCCAGACGTCTAGGCTACGAAGCCTCACGAAGGGCAAGATCGGTACCTCGACCCGTGTCGAAATCACCGAGCTAAAACTGATGGTATAATATAAGCATTCCTAGCGGAGCTAAATAGCTAAATTATTAAAGCGTAACAAACCGGGAACGTCGCTCCAGCTAACTAAATGACCCATAAGAGCGAGCGATAGCATCCAGGATGCCTTTGGTAGGCAACAGCTCTTGTTTACGTTAAAATCACTTTTGATTTAATTCAAAACGACAAGAGCTTACATTTATACATAGTAAAGATAATACTCAACTTCCTAGAGGCAGAAGAGGCCGGAGAAGTCATCAAAATGTTGAATTAAATCCAAAATAACGAGAGAACACAAGGGAAAACACTGAGTAGTAGAGCTACACGAAAAGGAATAAAGAGGGCGCTACCGCCTTCATCAGATACAGACTGGAAACGGAATAGGAGAGATGCCTTATGAGCGGCTCTCTTTTCATTCTCGTTTCAGATTCTTGTCACTATACCCCCTCGAAGCGTTAATACTGTTCGGGGCGTAGATAGCTATGTGACGTGTCAAGAATACGTCCTCTGATATTATGTGATATCCCTGTGAGATTATTTAGGGATATTCGCTCCAGGAGTTAGAATTCTGGATACCTTATGGTAAAATTCTCTGGGAATATCACTGTAGTCAAATACACCCTAGAAAGCTACCTAATAGGAACTTCCATCAGGACGACATGGCCTGAGCCCAAAAACACTTTTGTAATTCTTATAGACAAAACAAAAAGTTTTGATTATCAATCATAACCAGACAGAAAAAATTTTTTTAACCTAACATTCGATGTCATCATTTCAGCAATCACTGCCGTAACATTTGCAAATATCAAATTTGAGTACATGGTAAGTCATTCTTACAACAACTACATCTCCCCGCACATCCAACTTTGCAGGCACACTTGCTGTAAAATAGTTTGCGAGCATCCAAGTTTAGGTGTAGTCTTTAGACGTCATTGGTCGTTTGCAATGTTGGTATTCATCAAAGTGAATTGGTTTCTGTTTGATCACTGGTTCGTTCAAGTATCTGACATCTAGGGATGTCGACAAAAAATTACGCTTTTCTGGAATAACTAGGGTCTGGTTGACTGGTTCACCATCCGGTTTTCTCTGATTCATGATGACCACTGCCCCATGAAAGGTGTTTTGGCCAGTTGGGGTGTTTTCTAACAGATTGATTTTGTCAACTGTAAACCATACATTAACACCTTCCTTCACGAAAGAAGACAGAAAAAATCCACCAGTTGCATCCATGTGTCAATGATACCTTTCTCTAGACGTTTTCGAGGTCAAGGATCTCCTGCTAATTATAGCCAATGTAGAGCTCAGACAGGTTGTTGACGACAAAATACTTGTTGCACACCCTGGAGTGGATTGCAAGAGGCAAGCCTATGGAAAGTGGTGTCTATACCGTATGCTCAAATTCACTTTTCTTTACCTATTATTTTGCCTGCTGGTTACTTCTGGTATTCTGAATGATGAAACGACATGCAACATTTGTGTTTTTGTTTATCTCCTGGTTGCACATCTGTGATTAGGTACATGCATGTCACCTAAAGAGAATGCAACTGAGGAAAATCTGGAGCACTGGAGGGTGTTCAACGTCATCAACTATTGCTTTTAAATGTCCAGCTCTGGTGATACAAAATCTCATTGTGCCAAACGTCAGCCATACTCTTGAGTTAGCGTACAAGCTTACTGCAGTCTAACATGGAAGTGTGATGCTCAATTTCCATGCTTACAGCTGTTTTAAGAACGATCGTGATAAGCTCATTACGTTAAACAGTTGTGATGAAGCATATGTTTGGAAGACATCCAGTGGATAAACCTTTCAAGTGCTTGCGGTAGTTACCTGTGCTACCGGTGTATATCAAGTATCTCTTCAGAATTGACAAGTATTCATCATTCAGTTCAGCCATACTCAGAGACACGTTGTCATTAGTCAATGTGTTCTGAACAATGAGAATTATCTGTCACACAAGGTACGGATAACCTTTATATCATCAAATTGCACTTATTGCAGGTGCGCTTTGCGTATTGCGAACAATTTAAATGATAATATTTTCCTAGAACAACTGCATTACTGTCTTGTTCCAAGTCAGACACACACGTTCTTAAAGGTCATCCCTGGTTTCTAGTTTGATCTACAGGAAAAGTGCTATCTGTGAAGACACGATGCAGCTCTGAACTATCCCAGGCACAAAACTTGTAGGGAGTAAAAACTCATGCCGAGGCTTTTTGTGCAATTTTCATGCATTCAGGGCAGGAAGTTAATTCAAAAGATGGACGTCCAGGTCCTCGGGAGAACCTCTGGCTCTTATCATCACTTCTTTTTGGTTTCAGCCTACAAATTTTGGCCCTTTTACAATGTGTTTTGTGACAATCACTATGGTAGTACACGGAGGTCAGTTCAGTTTCATTCAAACTGTCTATATGGTCAACAAGTCTTTGTAATTCCTATTGCCCCAAGCCCACCCTCTCCTTGGAGTATTCCAGTAGCTGGAGGTTTATTGTGGTATTGCTGAGAAGTGTGTTGATGCAAGATGATGCAAGCCGTGCTGATGGCCATGGCTGCTCAGAGATTACTGGTTTAGATTATTGCTTTGGACACCTGAAACAAAAATATATTATTAAGATCATGTGTGATAGGAAAGGATTAAAAATTCCTTATCACTAAACTGATGTTATATAACTATATTATTTAGTGGTGATAGTATCATGTTATTCTGCAATGCAGGAACAGAAAACCTGGAAATTAGGAATACTGTTTGCTGGATTAGAGGGTTAAAACATTAAGTGACATTTTTATTTTGCAATTTCCGCTGTATGTATCGTGCAGTACACAGCACATTTAATGATTATGTGACCTTTCACCACTGGAAAGAGAAAATGAGAGTTAGATTGATAAAAAATTGAGAACATCCGCCTGATTGTGGCACTTATCTTGAGAAGTTATCATTAGGATTGGGCATAGGCATTTCCTGTTATTATTATTATTATTATTATTATTATTATTAATAATATTATTATTATTACTTGCTATGCTACAACCCTAATTGGAAAATCAGGATGCTATAAACCCAAGACCTCCAACAGGGAAAATAATGAAAAAATAAAATATTTTAAGAACAATAACATCAAATTCAGTCTTTCATCTATAAACTATAAAAAAAAAAAAAAAAAAAAAATGAAAACAAGAGGAAGAGAACTAATATAAGATAGTGTTCCCGAGTGTACCCTCAAGCTCAAACCTGAAAATATATGTATGGGCACCAAAAAGATTTCTCTATGTGTAATAGAAGTCAAGATATGTTGAATTTTTCTATTTTCTTGAAATTGCCGGCTGCCATTTTGAAAATGACTGATTCAATGGGGTTCGAGGGGAAAATTTTGTCACGTTCCAGATAAAACAATGAAATTAAATTTGACAATCAAATCCTACGGGAATACAAATCATACCACACTATAACTTCATTTTGATGATCGTCTTCTTTGTAATATGAGCAATAATTATAATAATTTTGAAAGATGACTAATTCTCCATCAGTCAAAGATTTTAATTAAAATATGTATTGAAAGATCGTGATAATTAAGAAAATGGTATTAAGACTGTGGACTTTTTATGTACAGTAAAGGCATTGTCTGGCCGTTTTATGATCTTAATAACTTAACATAGTTTTCCTTTTTTGAACGACTTAATTCTCAGTTTATTAATAAAATATACTATTCACTTATAAATCCACCTCCGAAAGCAGTCGTTGTAACAAAAAGCTCCCACTTAAGGCTTTCAAGAAGAAACTGAAGATTTTCGTGATTTCTAAGTGTTTCGATAATGTGGGTTTGACAAAATACGAAATAAGGTGTGTGATACGTTAAATACACAAGAATGTATGCAATCAGATTTTGGTGAGTCCTGTAGTGCAAAGGACTCCCTTGACTGAAAGAAAACGTCCTTCGCTACCGACAGTCGAAGGAAAGAACATAATAAGAAAAAAGATGCGATAAGATAATAAAACAGGAATGTGAGAGAATTATTAGAAATCTAAATGAGGAAGAGGCATTGATGATATTAGGGGATTTCAACGGACATGTAGGATTTTTAGGTTACCAGAATTTAGACAGGAACGGGGAAATGATTCTCGATTGGATGAATGACCATGGGTTAGTCCTATTGAATGGAGATTTAAGATGTAAAGGTATTTATACATGGGAAAGATTGCAACAAAAAAGTGAAATAGACTACGTACTAGTAAACGAACAAATGTATAAATACTTTAGGGAAATGATTATAGACGAGGAAAAATTGAACTTTGACATCTCAGATCATAATCTGATCACTATAGAACTGGAATTCATGAGTGACCAGAATAAAAATTTTAATAAAGGAAGATGGGAGGAAGTAAAATACTTTAGGACAGATGAAAATAGTTTAAGAGAATATACAACAAGAGTAGAGGAAATTGTAAGAGATAGACAAATAGACAGAATAGAAGGAATGGATCTGGTAATAAAAGAGGCTGCAGAAGAAAAATTGGCAAGAGTATATAAAAGGAAAGTTCTTGATGAAGAAAAGGTACATGAGCAACCCTGGATGAACGATGAAATAAGAAAAGGCATAAAGGAAAGGAAGGATTTAAATAGAAAGAAAAGAAATGAATCTAATATCGAAGTAAAAAAAGGTATTAGAAGAGAGATATGGTCAAAAGAAGAGGTAAGTGCAAGAAATGATAAAGAAGGAAATTACTAGATTTGAAAAAAAGATAACAGAAGAAATAAAAATGAATAAAAATAATAAAACTCTGGGAGAATATTGATAGAATAAGGAACAGACAGAAAGCACATGGCAAAGTTATACAACTTTATGGAGAACAAGGAAATAAGCTAAATAAGGATGAAACAAAAGAGGAATTAATCAAGTACTGGAAAACTATATATAGTAAGCATGAAAATAAAATAGACTCAGTTTGGAATGATGAAAAACAGACAGAATATGAAAATGAAATAGCGCATCAGGAAGACACCACAAGAATAGATGAATATAATATCCCGGACATACTTAGGGAACACTATGACCCTGTAATGGTAACAAAAGGGAAAATAAAACCAATGAAAAATCCAAATATCACAACAGAAAAAGTAAAGAATTGCCTGGGAAAATTAAAGGCAGAAAAAGCAGCAGGACCAGATGGCCTAAAACCCGAACTATATAAGGCACTAGGAAAAAGCAAAATATGTCTTGAAACCTTACAGAAATGTTATCAAAATGAGTTGGACGAAAAAGAAAAACCAAATATGTGGAAGAAGTCAAGAACAAAGATGATTGAAAAGAAAAGAAGGCCAATGGCAAAAGACCTAAGACCCATAGCTCTATTAAATATTTCTTATAAGATACTCATGATGATGATGAAAGAGGAAATAGAAAACCACATAAGAATGAATGAAGAAGACAATGAATGTCAAGCAGGATTTACAGGTGGAGGCAGGATAGAGGACAATATCTTTATATTACAGTATTGTGTGGAAGAGAGCTATAGTAACAAGAAACCCCTAATAGTAACCGCGATAGACTTTAGTAAAGCATTTGACTCTGTAAAAAGGGAGGTATTAATAGAAGTTTTAAAAGAATATAAAATTAACACCAAAATCATAAGTGCAATTGCAAATATTTATCAAGGAGATACTACGGGCATTGACTTAGGAGAAGGTATAGAACAAGAAATGGAGGTTACAAGTGGAATTAAACAAGGTTGCACAGGATCAACTTCACTTTTTAAACTGATTACATATATTGTCATGAAGAAAATAGAAGAGGAAGGAAACGGTTTCAGAAATCAATTAATAAAGATAGAATCATTATTTTTTGCAGATGATGCCTTAATAATTGCACAGGATATACATAATGCAAAGCGTAACATTCAGATATTAGTAGAAACTAGTAAAAAATGTGGGTTGGAAATTAATAAATAAAAGAGTAATATTATGATTTACAATATGAAAGAAAAGCCAGATAACATAGAGGGAATCAAAGTAGTAGAAAGTTTGACATACTTAGGAATAAAGCTAGACAATAGTAGGAATATATTTAAAACTCAGAAAAGGGTAATGATAGAAAAGGCACAAAAATTAGCTAATCTAACATATTCAGTCATAGAGAAAAGTTGCAATAAAGTGATGATAGGAAAAACGTTCTGGAAAAGTATTGCTTTACCATCTATTTTGTATGGTACAAATGTTATAAATCTAACAGAAACTGAAATAGAGAAACTACAAAGAATAGAGAATGGGGTATACAGGAAGATTTTAGGTGCCACTGAAAGCACAGCTAATACTGCTCTAAGAGGGGAGATAGGTGCATCTTCTCTGAAAGCAAGGGTGATGGATGGGAAGCTGCAGTACTTAAATCGTACCCTGAATGGAAAAAAGGAAATACTGAAAATAATTATCCAGGATATTCAAGAAAAAGAAGGAAGATGATGGAAACAACCTGCAAAGTATTTGGAAGAATTAAGTTTAGGCATAAGACAAATAAGAAGAATGAACAAGGCAGAAATAAAAACGGAAACCAGAAAGTGGGATACTGAAAAGTGGAAAGAAGAAATAGAAAGAAAAGTGAGCTTAGAAATATATAGAACGTGGAAGAAAGAAATTAAAGAAGAGTTAATTTATGACAATACATTTACTTCAGTGATATTTTTTAGAGCAAGAACTAATACGTTAAAACTAAATATTGTAAATAGACACAATGGAGGGAATGTAAACTGTAATTTTTGTGAAAATGAGGAGGAAGATTTGATACATTTTTGTTATTTTGCCAGGAATATAGAAAAGAAAGGAATGAAGTAATTGAGCTACAACAACCATACGACGAAGACCCAAAGAAAATAGTAGGATTATTATTATTTAGTGAAACAAATATAGAAAAGAAAAAAGATATATTAAACATAATGTGGAAGAAAAGACAAAACAGTACAAGAAGATAAGCGTTAGAGGCGCCGTTGTAAAGGCTATGCCTCACCCCAGAACCAGAACCAGAACCAAGATGCTTGGCAAAGTGGTCTTCCTAGAAATTACCCTGAAGCTAAACGCTAACGGGTCAATGTTCGTTGTAAAATGTGGTGCAATAGATAAGACCACCTTCTTTCACCGAGACTTGGACCAGTATAAACTGTTATACTGCGAACGAAATCTGAAAACTCAAGTTGATATCTTATTTGGATTTTACTTACTATGCTTTAAAGGATTCTTTTCCTGGTCCTATCACCCAGGAGAACCCTGGGACTTTCAGAACCCAATAGGTCAGTTTATCGTATACATTCTCAGGTATTCAGGATATCACGCAGCATACTGCAGGTAGTAAGTTGGCCAGGGCACCAGCCACCCGTTGAAATACTACAGCTAGAGAGTTATTGGATCCTTGATTGGCCAAACAATACTATATTGTATCCTTCTCTCTAGTTACGGCTCATTTTTCCTTTCCCTGCACATCCACTGAATAGTCTGGCCCATTCTTTCCACATTCTCCTCTGTCCTCATACACCTGATAACACTCAGATTACTAAACAGTTCTTTACTCGATGTTTAACTACTGCATTGTAACTGTTCAGTGGCTATTTTCCTCTTGGTAAGGGTAGAAGAGACTCTTTTGCTATGGTAAGCAGCTCTTCTAGGAGAAGGACACTCCAAAATCAAACTATAGTTCTCTAGTCTTGGGTAGTACCATAGTCTCTGTACCATGGTCTTTCACTGTTTTGGATTAGAGTTCTCTTGCTTGAGGGTACAATCAGGCACACTATCCTATTTCTCTTCCTCTTTTTTGTTTTTTATTTTTTTTTTGAAGTGTTTATAGTTTAATTATGAAAGGTCTTTTTCAATGTTACTGCCATTCTTAAAATAATTTACTTCTCTTGTTTATTTATTTCCTTGTTTCCTTTCCTCGCTGGGCTATTTTTCGCTGTTGGAGCCCTTATACTTATAACATCTTGCTTTAATAACTAGGATTGTAGCTTAGGTAATAATAATAATAATAATAATAATAATAATAATAATAATAATAATAAGTGTTTGTCAAATTCACATTATCGAAGCACTTAGAAAACGAGATAATCTTTTATATCTTCGATCTTTCGGATGTCTAGTGTGAGTTTTTAATTTTATGACCGGATATTTGAAAGCTCTGGAATCTAGAGTAGACATACATATTTTTCACTATGCATTTGAAAATGGGACCTCGACCTTATGGGTAGTGAACGAGATAAGAGGGATGAAGTATACTGCACACCTATTCAATTAGATTTATAATTCAGCAAGAGCACTCGGACACTATAGAAAGGACTTTATCGTAGGAACCATCATACAAAATCCCTACTTTCCTGTTCTATTATCTATTTCTAAAACAAGGCGATGTTCTTATAAGCACAAGTAACCAAAATGTCTTACTAAATTTCTTTATCTTTTGTGTGAGTTGTCTCATCCGCCCAGGCTTCAGTAAGCGAATGACCTTGAAAAAAAATCGTAGAAAAAGTTCACACAAGATATTGTTTTTCTAAGTATAGAAAATTTGATGCACAGTAGCTTGGCTATATATATATATATATATATATATATATATATATATATATATATATATATATATATATATATATATATATATATATATATATATATATATATATATATATATACATACATACAGTATATATTTCCTGTCACGCCCATGTAGGGGGGAGAGCGAGTAGTCATAGCCTCTGGGGGTGCCCAGAGAGATACACTCGGAAACCACAATCTCTCACATATTGCCGAAACTGCCGAGTTGTAGTTTAGAAAGGGGGAGGGGTGGGAAGAGTTGAATATGTGTGTGTGCATGCTTATCTACCTAAATATCTAAGTAATTTCTGTCGGGTGGGGTAAACTAGTATATATACAATTATATATAATTTACATAAATAGATACTTTTATTTACATATAAATATACACACATGCTGTACAGTATATGTAAATATTAACAAAAACAGTAATTTGATATTGAAATTTACCCTTGGGAATAAATATCCACTGTCAATTCTTTGTGATAAGTTATTCTAGCTGGGCAAGGACTCGAACCTATGCCTTTGAGTCGACCTGTTAAAAACTTCCCTGCCTGGCGATCTGCCAGACGGGGGTTCGAGTACCGCTCAAGCTCGATAGTTTCTTGTAGTGTCCGCCACCTCACCATCATTGTGACTTAAGGATACATGGTTTGGAGTAACCTGTACTTTTTCTTCTCTTATTTGCTATATGTAATTCTTCTTTTATTGGTCTATACCTTTTTAAGTACATATACAGATATTTTAGTTTTGTTATCTTGTGTGGCATAAATTACACCGATTCGAACATTCATCTTTTATTTTCAGTTTTAATCCTGGACTTATAGACACGGTTCCTATAGGGGTTTCACACCGGATTTCGTACTAATGCTACGTATTCAGTCCGATGTTGTACGTGGTAGTAAGGGCCTTTCTAAGGCTGTCCGAAGTCGATTTAAAAAAAAAAAAATTAAAAATGTTTAATTTTCGGTTGCGGACTAATTCACACAGTCTGGTACGTAATCAGTCCGAAATTGTATATATTCATGTACGAGATCATTGTGTAACCTCTCCGAACTCATCCGAAGCTATACGCAGTTGATTTGATTTATCTCAAGGATCAGCTTCCTTCTTAAAGGAGTTCGAGGAAGCCATGTAACATAATCCTGACGAGATATAGGACCCCAGCAAGGATTAAATTTATAGATACATAAAGTAAAGGACTCCAATTAAATCTACACATTTTACATTTACAGTATTATAACTCTAAATATTTCACATTTCAATCGATAGTAATTTTCACATTTTCCATAAGTCATAGTGATTGTGGTATCATTGCAGTATTGCAATAAACCTTTGTGATATTTAAAGGATCAAATGAATGTAAATTTCAGATATCCGTCCATCACGAACTGGATAAAAAAAGAAAAAAAATACAAAGCATGCGAGGAAAAAAGACCCCAGTACGCATGTATTCAGTGCGTCACTGGTTCGCCAAATCTCCGCCTCCCTTTTTTTTTTTTTTTTTTTCTTTTTTTTTTTAACAGAGAACAAAATAATCTTTAGTTCTTTCTTGAACATAATATTTTTTTCATTCACTAATTTCCGATTTTGAATTGTTTGATACCAGATTGAATATTTAAATAAACATTGTATATCTAATTCCAGGAAAGGCAGAATTTTGTCGTGACCTGGAAGTGTCTAATTCCGACTTATACTATGGGAGCTTCAATGTCACTGGCACTTTGAGTGGCAAGGATCTTAATCACACCGGGAGAATTCGCATACGCTCTAGTTCAACCGAACGTGTATTCATCCAGACTGATAAACATCAGTATCAGCCTGGGGATAAAGTGCAGTTCAGGCTACTAACTGTCACTGGTCCCATCTTGAATGTTTCGACGAATAATGTAAGTTTGACAAATAAAGTGGTCGCCTTGTTGTTTCTCGTAATCATTTCACGCAGTTTATAAACTTTGTTATATCTTTAACTGTGTGCCAAGCCATATTGATAAGTGGTACCTCTACATACGATCTTAATTCGTTCCAGAAACTGCTTCGTATGTTAAAACAATCGTATGTTGGAGCAAATATTCCCATAAGAATACACTGTAATTTGTATAATTCGTTCCACACCCCAAAAACCTATATTAACTCCTTAATAAATTACTACATATAATTACACATGACAATAACACAACTGCATAAAATGAAAGAAGCATGTAAAAAAGATAATTGTAAAGAAATAATAAATAAAAAATGTGTTTTATTGTCACTTTACCTTAGAGACAGGCCAACGCAGGTGTAGGATTTGCTACTCCAGGAGGAGACGGACGATCGGCAAGAAGGTAGACATGGTGTTAACATGTTCTTTAAATAAATACTCTCTCTCTCTCTCTCTCTCTCTCTCTCTCTCTCTCTCTCTCTCTCAGAAAAAATTAATAGACGTCTCTAACACTAACAGTGAAGAACAACGAGAGAGAGAGAGAGAGAGAGAGAGAGAGAGAGAGAGAGAGAGAGAGAGAGAGAGAGAGAGAAAGATTAAACAAAAATGTGTTGTGTACATATGATTTTTAACAGCGTCAACGAGTTGAAAGACAATTAAATGTAACTAAAAAAACAATATCAGCGAATCTGAATTCCTTTATTAACTAAAACAAATATTGATACAAACACACTCGTGTGCGTATGCGCTAACACACACACACGCACGAGGAGACACGATCGGCGAGAAGGTAGAGATGGTGACTGCGATAACTTACCCTAACTTACACTACGGAAATTTTAATCTAACTTAGCTTATTTATTTGTTTTTTATTTTTATATTTCATATTTTTTACATTTTTATTTTTATTTTTTTTTATTTTTAATTTTCATTACTTTCAGTGACGAGTTACTTTATGTTATTGCAGTCACCATCTCTACCTCCTCCCATACCGTCTGTTTCTTACTGCGTAGCAATTCTTGAACCTGTGTGTGTGTGTTTGTGCATACGCACACGAGTGTGTTTGTAACAATATTTGTTTTAGTTAATAAAGGAATTCAGATTAGCTGTTATTACTTTTTTAGTTACATTTAATTGTTTTTCAACTCGTTGACGCTGTTAAAAATCATATGTACTCTAAACACATTTTTGTTTAATCTCTCTCTCTCTCTCTCTCTCTCTCTCTCTCTCTCTCTCTGAAAAAAATAATAGACGTCTCTAACACTATAACAGCGAAGAAGAACGAGAGAGAGAGAGAGAGAGAGAGAGAGAGAGAGAGAAAGAGAGAGAGAGAGAGAGAGAGAGATTTTATTTAAAGAACATGTTAATGCTATGTTTAGAGAGAAACAGAAAAAGAGAGAAGACTTTTTTTAAAAGAGCTTGTTAATGCTATCTTGGTTTTCTTTGCTTCACTTTTTTCTTTCTTTCTGTTCATCACGCTGGCCCTTCTCACAAATGATCGTTGCCAACAATCTCTTTGTCCTTTATCCCAATCAACAATAGGCGTTTTATCTCTTCCAGGGTATTGCTACGATGTCTTGTAATAATGGTGATCCCCTTCGATGGTTTATCTGCTTTAATGGCTGCCTTCTGCTTGATGATCATCGAGATCATAGGCCTATTCCGGCCATATTGTTTAGCCATGTCACTCACATGCACACTGCTCTCATGTTTTTATATAATTTCTTGCTTCAATTCTAATGAAAGAATTGCCTTCCTTTTCTCACCACTACCTGTACTGAAACTCAGCTTCTTAGGCACTATGATTATAGGTAAAATAAAAAAGGAAATGTGAGAAAAGGAAGAAAATAAGCACTATTAATAACAGACCAAACAGAGATACACACAAGAACAGAGAACTGAGCACTGATGCTCAATGGCGTCCCTCTTACGTGCAGCCATCTACGGCATAAACAAGATCTACATCGTATGTTGGAGCAACACTTCGTATGTTGAGACAGAAATTTTGTCGTATTTTACTTCGTATGTTGGAAAATTCGTATGTTGGGACAATCGATGTAGAGGTTCCACTGTATTTTGCAAGCTCTTGTCAAGATAATAGACTTACCTATTAGGAAAAGATTTTTTTAACAGTAAATTGAGTGCATAATATTGACCAAAGTTGTTAAGATCACCAGGTTTAATTATGGGAGAGAGGGGATAGATAAAGCTATAATTTAATAATTATTTCTCAAGCATATATACAAAGCAAATGTAGAATATTTTACTATTTGTAACCTTCAGTAGGGCCATGAATTTTACCTATAATAAAACGCACCTAAAGTATATGGCAATTTTCATTATAGTTTCCAGATGTAAAATGTAGCCTGCATTAATATCATTTATGACTAAGAGGAGTTTGGTACGAAGAATAAGAACATCTCAAACCTACAATGAAGACAGATTTTTCTTTTCTCTTTCAGTATCCAGAAGTTTGGATTGAAACTCCTTCCAAGACGCGTATTGCCCAGTGGCTGGACGTCGACAACTCACAAGGCATCGTTCATCTCTCTATGGATCTTGTTGATGAACCTGAAGAGGTAAATAATTTTCAGTTCCTTGTTGTGCTCAGACTTGCATGAGGAAGCTGTCCTATTGAATGACTCATATGGCTGAAGATGAAATAGTGACATTTTATTATTATTATTATTATTATTATTATTATTATTATTATTATTATTATTATTATTATTATGGTTGTTGTTGTTGTTGTTGTTGTTGTTATTAGCTAAGCAACAACCCTAGTTGGAAAAGTAGGATGCTATAAGCCCAAGGACCCCAACAGGGAAACAGTAGCCCAGTGAGGAGAGGATATAAAGAAATAAATAAACTACTAAAGAAGCAATGAACAATTAAAATAAAATACACCAAGAACAGCAACAAAATTAAAACAGATCTTACCTATATAAACTATAAAAAGAGACTTGTGTCAGACTGTTCAACATAAGCATTTGCTTCATGTTTGAACTTTTGAAGTTCCACAAAAAGTATACTAAATGAATTACAAATCACAGGCCTGTAGTATTTTCACAATTTATGTGAATTATTATTGATAGGTGAACTGTGAGTATTTTGTGAATACTATTATTTAGACTTAAATATAGTTATTATTATGTTTGCTGGCTATTATTTATGTTCGCTGTTAATCTTTTGCTATTCTTTTTTTTTTTTGTGATAAATCAATTATTAAAGGAATAAGACTTTAAAGTAGATTTCATATTATCTATGTTTTGATATGGCTGACTTAACAGCAATATATAGTATAAAGACGCAATTTCAGACAGTGAATTCTAAAAGGGTTAAAAATATTGCTATAGAAAATATGATTCGTGTATAGATTATTGATAATTTTCTGAAGTATTTACAAAAATATAATTATTTTATGAAAACATGTTTCAGTGGAAAGTTCACATGAATGAATTGTAAATTTAAATGTTGGAATTCTAGGAGTTGAGGCGTTGATATTATTATCCTCTAGTAAATGATTTAAGTTTTTTAATCATACCATATCAGAACAAGATATTACTTCAGACAATCAAATGTGTTCATGAAGGTCCTTAGTCCTTCCTGATTAGTAGCCTATGCAAACCTGATTAATATCAACCTAGTTATGTTGTAAATTCTCAAAGGTACCCAGTCACAGATTCTCTATCTACCGGATTTTTTTTTTTTTTTTTTGCCTTGTGCCTCGAGAAGTGTTGATGTCTAAGCAACTGGAAACAAAAGAAGGATAATTATTTTGTTTTCTAATTTGATTTCAAAAGACCCGTCTTAATCTTCATTAATGTAATAACTGTTCTCTTTGAAGGGGGTCTACCATATCCGCCTGAAGACAAGCGAAGGCAATTCCAAAACTCAGAGCTTCATTGTTGGGGAATATGTGCTGCCAAGGTTCGAAGTGACCATCAAGACGCCATCCTACGTCTTATCTACGGATACCTCTTTCAATTTTAGTGTCTGCGCCAGGTAAGTCTTTATCAGAGGGAGGCTTGCTTGCAATAACTATTCCTTCCTTTCTACAACCCAATTTGTCCTTCTTCAATGACATAGATTTGAAAGTACTTTCTTCATCAAGGTTCGAATACACAACTCTTTTACCCTTCTAACGAGACACGTAATCACCAGCATCAGGTGAATTGGGTCTATTATGTAGCCAACAATAAAATATACTTTTTAACAAAACATCAGAAATTTTTCATTGTAAGATGGGGTCAAGTATAGTCGGTAGCTCACTTCATTATTTGACAATTTTTACTGCACTCTAAGGTACCTAGATTTGATAAGATCCTTCCATGACAAATGTGCATTGGAATGTTCAAGAACATTTGCTCTCATCTATCTCTCCGGGCTTCTGAAA
>NC_090733.1:75943745-76056245 GCF_036898095.1 Palaemon carinicauda | reverse complement strand
TCTACTTCTAACGTAAATAATGTCCATTACCAATTCCCTAGCCATAAGGCAGAGGAGAATTTCCCTTTTCATAGTTTGCAGTTTTTCTTCTGTAAGAAAGTAGAGAGAGAGGCCTTGTCAAGTGAAATGCACAAGACCATCTTTTCCTTTATAGGAATCAGTTGTTACATGTGAAGCTACTTGTACATATATGTAAAATGGCCTGTGTTGCTATAGATATCACTTGGACATGCCCTGTAAAGGTTAAAATGTTTTGACAAAGATAGTAAGTAGCCTTGCCATTTCCAAAATCTCAGCTTTTTGCGTGTCAGAAATAATTTTATTACTAATTTGTATTACGGCAGATGTGCTTTATTTATCCCCTACTGTATTTTGTTTGAAAGGGCAGTTTGCTTCTCAGGGAGCTAATGTGATTTTGCTTTAACAAGAATACAAACATGGTTTATTTGCCTTCATACTCTTCACAATAGTTTTTACGTGTTTTGTTAAGGCCACTTTTTTTTCAACTATGTTATCACTCCCAATCCCGTACTCCTATTAGATTTTTGTAATCCAAGAGGAAGACTACAATAGATGCCTTATTCAAAATTTCTCTTATTCATGGTGATCTACGACACAATGCTAGAATTAGCTCCAGAATTTCTAACCATATAAATTTTATCATTAAATAGACCCTGCAATGTATAGATTTCATGAAATTCAAACACAAAAACATGGGCACATGAAAAATAGCATAATCTAACGGCCTCCTCAAAAACTAAAGTTAATATATTTCCTTCAGCGTGAATTTTGATAACCTCTAATTTCTACTTCGATTTTTTTCTTCTTTTACAATCAGGATTATATTTTCACTTATTTTTCCTTCTACATATTTTTCCTTCTACAGATTTTGCTATGGAAACTAAGGTTCTGTATTGTTCTATATTCTTCTGCCAGTTTCACTCTCGTCTTTATCCTCTCCCTGTTCAGGCATGAGTCCTTTGTAGTATCTTAAATCACTTCTAAATCGAGGTATAAGCCTAACATCTTAATAATGTTTTAGCATGAGCATAAAGTTATGTTTTCGAGGAATTTCTTCCGCTATGTTGCGACTTGTTGATGGCTGCAATCACACATCACCAACATCCAAGCGCCTTGCCACACTTTCTGCCCTTTGGCACAGCACTGCAAACATCCTTTGGCATTTTAAATTTATGATGGAACAGTAGTCACACCATTCAACAATAAGCACAACAAATTGAAACCACAAAAATAATAAAGAATTGCGAAAAGTTAGGAAAAACAATAATACTAGTCGTGGGACACACATTCAATACAGCAGTCACGACCAAAATCTGTCTTACTCATGCTTTCTCATTAAAAACATCACTCCCAAGCGCACCTGGACTCTTTAGGCCTTACATCTATGTATGGGAATTTCACTTTATGTAAATTAAGTCTCATGACCTTTACAGGGGCTAAGAAAATGATATAAAGTTTCAACATAGAGTAAACCCACGATTCACACTTGGCTCTCGCTCTTACATTCTTCGTATAAATGAAAGGCAGGTTAGCTCTTAACATTCAAATTAAATATGGTAGCAAAAGATCTCTTTGAAAATTGGTACTTTCATGTAGGTTAGAGAAAACACCTGTGATGAACTCTATAGTCGGAGGCTTATTTCCAGAGTTATAAATGATAAATAAGTACAACAAATAGCAGACACACTAACTTAAATATTATAGAATAAATCCTTAATAGAACAGTCCAATACGCTAGAGAAATATTCATTGGTGATATATTTATCAGTTATCAATACCCCTCAGTCAAAGGCACTTAGGAATAGCCTATTTCCTTTATAAACTTTCCTCAGTGGGATATTTTCCCTGTTGGAGCCCTTGGGCTTGTAGCATTCTGCTTTCCCAATTAGGGTTGTAGCTAACAATGACTCCAACAGGGAAAATAGCCCAGTGAGGAAAGAAGATAAGGAAACATAGAATAGTGTGCCTTAGTGTACCCCCATTCAAGAGAACTCAACCCAAGAGAGTAGAAGACCATGATACAGAGGCTATGGCACTACCATGTGGGTAGTATATGTGTTCAGATGCATAATTGCCTTCCCATGCAATAATAGCGTTTGAAATTTAACATAATTCCAATTCTGTAAATATTCATTCGTGATATTGAAAACTCCTTGTATGAATATATTTTCATCTTAACATTTTGACAAATGTCATGTAAGACACTGATTTACAGAGTTGCAGAAACTGTCAGAAAGGACTCCAAATAGGTATTTTCTTATTTGAGCTGTGTACCAAACTCCTTACCACTATGATAATCGTTTCCATGATTGTCTAGATCTGCAGCTATTGTAAACATTTTATTTTTTTGTAGTCTAATGCTTTTCTGACCATCTATGAACATGTATTATTTTTTCTAATTCGTTGAGCACAAAAAAACCTATGAACTATAGTTTGTCATCTTAAGGACCATGGGAAAATCAAGTTAATATTTCTGGCTGAAACAAGTCTTAAATGTAGGCCTGCCATAAGCACAGCTTAATTTTAATTGATAGCACATATAGATTATAACGCCCTTGGCCAAGCAGATAGCCATTTGTGCCTCTCTGAATTTGTATGAATTCTCTAGATGTAAATTGTTCAAATTTAACCTTATATCTTTATTACAGATGAAAACAATCAACTGTCGTGCTGACCTTCATTCTGCATCCTTCTCAAGAAATCCAGATCATTACTATTCCCCTTCAAATTCATCTATCTTGATTTATACCCCTGAAGAAAAGCTCAAGTGCTTCTCAAATGAGTCTTTAGAACATTCTTTGACATTGTTGTTTGCAGCCAGCCAGCCTTCTGCAAAGATAAGTGTCCAGGTAAGAACTTGATCGTTGTTCAGAAGACTAAGCATGATAGTCCGGTTTCTTTTGTGACAACTAATATCAAAGTACAGAAAGTCCCCAACTTACTAACTTTATAGGTTCCAAGAAGCTGTTTGTAAGTCGAATTTTGTTAAATTTTGGCCTAGGGTAGGCCTAATCTGACTCCCATGCCTACGATTTCCAGCTTCAAAAGTCAACAAGTAGTGCTATTTCATGTAAAATAAATATCAGGTTATTGCAAATATTGTTTTGTTTATTTATTAAATGATATAATATTGTTTTATTACAGTATTTCATTATCTTTTTAAATTATATGAACTTTTGATACAATACCTGAGATTTATGATTTCAGTTGCATTTGTATTTTGGGAATCAGGCCATGTCGTCCTGATGGAAGTTCCTTCGTTAGTAGCTTCCTAGGCATATTTGACTACAGTGATATATCCCAGAGAATTTACCAAAGGTATCCAGAATTCTAACTCCTGGAGCGAATATCCCTTAAAAATTTTAAAGGGATATCGCGTAATATCAGAGGACGTATTCTTGACACGTCGCACAGCTATCTACACCCCTAATAGCGTTTTAGCTTCGAGGGGGAAAAGTGGCAAGAATATAGGAGAGTCGTTAAAAAGGCGACGCTCCTACTACCGTACTGTAAATAGTGCGCCAATTCGCCACCGCGCGGTGCCACCTAACCATTCTTTCTCCCGTAGCATTGCTGACCGGTGTTATCCCATGTTTTCTCTCGCTATTTTGGAGTTATTTTGTAGCTATGATGTCTTCACCAGCCTCATCTGCTTCTGGAAAGTTAAGTAATATCTTTGAATTGTGTAAATGTAAGCTCTTGCCAGTTTGACTCTTCGATTGAGATCGTAATTAACATAACAAGAGCTGTTGCCAGCCGGATGGCGTCATGGACGCGGTCATTCTTTCTTGTACATTTAGTTAGCCAGAACGACTTTCCCGGCATTATTGCTTTAATAATTTTAGCTATTTAGAAATTTAGTTAGGGATTTTTATATTATGTCATTGTTGTCGTGGATTTGGCTATTTATATTCGAGACTCACGAGTGCTAGGCTTCCTAGCCTGGGCACCTACACACTTCATGCATGATATAACCTTCCTGGTAAAGTTTTATTGAAGCTCAGGCAATATTTTATACAATTAAGATATTACTGCATAAAATTTTCCTCTTCCGAGATAGTATACGAGAGAGTTTCGGTGAACGATTCTCACTGCTCCAAGGCTACTAGCCTAGGGGCTTTAGTATACTTTCATACATGTCCCCAATTGCTCTTGTATTGTCTTTTAAGGGGAGACTGACACCTCCTATACCTTTTAAGTCGATACTGATCTCCTGGTGAGATTTAAGAGAAATTCCCCCTCCCTCTGATTAGCCTAGGCTATCCTCGGTTAGCTATGCCTTGAACTGAATTCTGGCAAATCTTTACTGGGGTGTTCCGTTTCTTTCTCTTAACCACCGAGTCAGTTTTTGAGCTTAGAACGGGACATCAGAGTAGAATGTCTGTGTTAGGCAACTGACTGTCTTTGTGAAATGATTTCCCAAGTCAGGTTAGGTCGCCTTTACAGGAGGCTAGACCTCCCTAGACCATACCTTGGAGGTTTTAAATGACAATTCCTCCTTCCATGGCCTACCAGACAGTCCTGTGCTGGTAGATCTTAAGTCGAAGAAATGATTTCTTCCACGGCCTAAGATCTTTGGTACGAGATTCTGTTCTCTTGCGAGACAGCGTCCTGTGTGTCGCCTTCTCACTTTACTAATCCAACCTGGGGAAATGATTTCCCCAACTTGAGGTTACCTTATATGAGATCAGAATCCATCAGGTTAGGTAATGCCTTCGGGTATTACCTCACCTATAGGACTCTTGCCCCTTCCCCACTGTCCCTTTTGTGTTGGCTGAGCCATCACTCACCCTGGCCGTCATTCTACATTTGACCCTATGGGTAATCTGAAGAATTGGCCTGAGGTTTCATATCTGCCGCTGGCTGAGCCGGCTGCCGGCAGGTACCCTCATCTTCCTTAGAGTGTTCTTCAGTCCTCCCTTGGACTGCCTTCCATATCCTATATGGATGGGATATGGTTGGATGGAAACCCGAATATAATTCCCCCTTCCATTTGAACCCTCATTCTGGATGTGGGCCGGCAAGGCTGAGCCTTTGCCTTCCTCCATCTTCTCTTTTTCTCTGCCTTTCCTTATACTGGGCCGGCCGCCGGCAGCTACTAGCTGCCGGCGGCCATGTTGGTCGTCTGTCTGCCGACAGTTGCTCTGCCGCCACTTGCCGTGGGTGTCGCTGATCGACGACCCAACGGCAGTAGACATACTATGACTGGCCGCCGGCAACTAGGTTGTCTGCCGGCAGCCGGCCACCCAAAGTCTAGACATTTGCCGCCGGCTTCCGCCGGATCCTACTTGATAGAGGGATCCTTCGGCTGCCGGCTGGCAGAGCCGCTGCCGGCCGGCAGAACCGCTGCCGGCCGGCAGAACCGCTGCCAGCGACCTGCCGTCCATTACTCTGAAGACAGTACCTGCCTTCAATAGCCCAGAACATGCCGGCATATGCCGGCAGGCCCGGCAGGACTGCTGTAGCCCATAAAAATTTTTTCCAACCTACAAGGTGCTTCATGGGCAGCCTATTGTGAGACCATCACATCTAAGAGAGCTATTCTCTCTACCTGTTAATGGTTAACAACCATTACTAAAATCCCCAATATTGAACCTAGAAGATAGTGTTAAGAAGACACTTTATATCAAAGGATATCATCTTCCCCTAAATTCGTTAAGAATTTAGTGTTCAATATTGAAGGAGGTCATAGCAATGGGCTGGACAGGAATCACATGTAGGTGTCTTTCCTATTTTCTAGCTTATTCTATCCTAAGCTAAATAATATTCAAAATATGTATGTTGAAATCTGAGAATTTCACCGAATACTTGTATGCTTTTCTTTCTTTACAGGAGGAGAATCCCGAGTGTGGGAACAACTTTTGCAAGGTCCGCCGTAAGAACTTCAGCGGCCATGGTATGTGCAGGGCCCATGCTCGCTGCGCAGTCACCAAAGGGTCTCTCAATTATTGGGACCCACCGGTATGTACCGTTTGTGATAAACTGGTGAAAGAGGCTTTTGATGATACAAAGTCTACAGAGTCAAGGGATGCAGCAAGGGAGATGCTGCAAAAATGGGTCAGGGGTTTTCAGAAGAACACCTCTGGCCCATACCTTCCTAATGAAAGGGTGAGGGACTGTCTTTTCCCTAGGGCATCTTCGGATGCAGTCATTCCCCAGGCTCAACCTGAGATTCCCCTTGTTCAGATTCCGGTAGAATCTGATGTATCGGACGCCTTGAAGGGCATCCAATTGGAGGACAACATGTCGGTTGTCTCAGAGGAGACTGAGAACAATCTCCTAGTGGAAGAACTGGAACAGGAGGCTGACGTACCTCCTGAAGGTGAAATCGAGAAAGCCGAAACGATTTCGGTGCGATCAGCTGCGGTGACTAAGCCGGTGCCTTCGACTTCTTCTTCTGCCCCCCAGTTAGATTCCATCACTAGTAAGTTGCACTCGCTTTTTTCCGAGAAAGAAGCTTCTCTTCGGACGGAAATGCATCAGCTAGTAGCAACGCGTTTAGCTTCGAAGAAGCTAAACGTCAAGGATCTCCCCGCTTTCTCTGACGTCAATCCTTGGAGATATGCAGAGCATATGCCGATGTCAGGGGGGAAGATCTTCCTCTCGGAGAAACTGGGCACTGTCCCAGTAGAGGAGACAGAGCCAAAAGAGGTCATTGTTCTTGACCTCTCTAAGGCCCAGGCCTTATTTACCAACACCTTGAAGGAGAGGGCCTTTACTAGCTCCAAGGTGCTGGCTCTCAGCAAAAAAACACCCTTCTTTTGTTGCTGACCCCAAACGTGCCTTCCCCTTTATGGACAAAGGGTTTAAAGCAGCCTTAAAGGCGGTTGAGGCAGGGAAACCTTGTCCTACACTTGAGGAGTGTAGACCCTTTTCCCTCGCTTTTCCATCAGATGATCCAGACTGGAAGGATGTCCACAACACCTTCACAGTCGGGAAGCTGGAGGCAGACATTGCCGGACGACAGTTCAGCGAAGACCTCCCGAAGTTGTCAGACTTTCTCCTGCGCAGGGAGCAGGAGACAAGAGAACGTCTTGCTGCCTCCATGTCTCTGCAAACTGGGCTAGAGACAATGGCAAGCATCCCGGACACCCCAGATATGTACATGGTCTTCGCCAAATCTCATTTGGCGACGGTCACCAAAGACTTGTACAATTTTATTAAAGCCCGAAGGGCTTGTAGAGAGTTCGTGTTTGCCTCGGCTGCGGTGAGGCACGAACCAAGGAAGCTGATAGCCTCCAACATCTGGGGAAATGACCTCTTCCCAAGCAAAGTGGTCAAAGAGGTCGTGGACAAAGTTGCAATGGAGAATAGGAATCTCCTCTCCAAGTGGGGCTTGTTCTCTAAAAGAAAATCTTCCGCTGATGAGGGTCCCCAGCCGAAGAATAAGTCAAAACGACCAAGAGTGCCCTCTCGTTCAAAACAACAACAACAGCTTCCCATGGCCACGGTGCCCCAGACGGTGGCACAACAAACCACCACCTTCCAACTGGTGCCCCAAACGATGGCGACTCAGTCGCCCGTGTTCACCCCAGTCTTCGAAAGGCAATCAACGACCTTTAGGCTGAAGTCTCGAGGTTCCTTTCGTGGATCCTCTAGACGCCCCTTCAGAGGTAGGGGCAACAAAGGTGAACGTGGCCAAAGAGGTAAATCCTCCAACCAGCACTCAAAGTGAGATGCTACCGGTAGGAGGGAGACTTCTTTTCCGGGATTGTTGGACCTTCGATCCCTGGGCCCACAGCCTAATCAAGAATGGATTAGGGTGGAGTTGGAACACAATTCCACCAAACTTCCCTCAATTCTTCCAACACTCAACCCCCATACTGGAAGAATATGTTCAGGAACTCTTGAACAAGAGAGTTATAAGGAGGGCGAAGTCCATCAAATTCCAAGGAAGGCTATTTTGTGTTGTTCCGAAGAAGGACTCGGAAAAGCTCAGAGTCATTCTGGACTTATCACCACTCAACAAGTTCATAGTGAACTACAAGTTCAGAATGCTGACGCTTCAACACATAAGGACCCTTTTGCCCAAACGGGCATACACAGTCTCTATAGACATGACGGATGCGTACTGGCACGTCCCAATCAACCGCCAAGTTTCCCCCTACCTAGGGTTCAAACTACAAAAAAGAAAGTACGTTTTCAGAGCCATGCCCTTCGGTCTAAACATAGCTCCAAGGGTATTCACCAAGCTTGCGAATGCAGTCATTCATCAACTACGCCTAAAGGGAATTCAGGTTATAGCCTACCTGGACGACTGGCTGGTGTGGGCAGCATCCGAGGAAGAGTGCTTGCAAGCCTCCAAGGAAGTGATCCAGTTCCTAGAACACCTAGGATTCAAGATCAACTTGGGAAAGTCTCGATTATCTCCAGCTCAAAAGTTCCAGTGGCTGGGTGTCCACTGGGACTTCAGTCACACTGCCTTTCCATTCCATCAAAGAAGAGGAAAGAGATAGCAGGATCTGTCAAAAGACTCCTTCAGTCCGCCCGGATATCAAGAAGGCAACAGGAGAGAGTGTTGGGGTCCCTCCAGTTTGCCTCAGTGACAGATCCAGTATTGAGAGCACAATTAAAAGATGCATCAGGAGTTTGGAGAAAATACGCATCAAACGCTCGAAGAGATCTAAAAAGACCGATACCAAATCGTCTGCGATCCCTACTCAAGCCATGGTCGGAGGCCAAGAACCTAAAGAAGAAGGTACCCTTGCAACCGCCTCCACCGTCAGTCACCGTTCACACAGATGCCTCAAAAGAAGGGTGGGGAGGTCACTCTCATCATCGGAAAGTCCAAGGAACCTGGTCTTCCCTCTTCAAAACCTTCCACATCAACTTTCTGGAAGCCATGGCAGTCTTTCTCTCACTGAAGAAACTGAAACTTCGCTGCTCAATCCACATCCGTCTGGTTCTAGACAGCGAGGTTGTAATGAGATGCCTAAATCGACAAGGCTCGAGATCGCCTCAAATAAATCAAGTGATACTGGCCATCCTCCGACTAGCGGAGAAGAAGAGATGGCACTTGTCAGCAGTCCACCTTCAAGGGTTCCACAATGTGACAGCGGACGCTCTATCCAGGGTCAACCCGATAGAGTGAGAATGGTCCCTAGACGCAAGATCATTCTCTTTCATCTTACGCAAAGTCCCAGGACTGCAGATAGACCTCTTCGCAACGAGCGACAACAAGAAGCTACCCCGGTATGTAGCCCCGTACGAGGATCCTCTAGCGGAAGCGATGGATGCAATGTCCATAGATTGGAACAGATGGTCCAAGATTTACCTGTTTCCTCCAACCAACCTTCTTCTAAAAGTCCTCGACAAACTGAGATCCTTTCAAGGGACAGCAGCAATAGTGGCCCACAAGTGGCCCAACAGCATTTGGTTCCCTCTGGTAATGGAACTACGCCTGAAGCTGATCCCGTTGCCGGATCCAGTTCTGACTCAACAAGTGCAGAAATTGACTGTCTCAGCTTCATCACAGAAATCCCGGAACCTTCATCTCGTGATTTTCTCGCCTTAGCAGTCAAGAAAAGGTTCGGAATTTCTAGGGACAGTATTAACTTTTTAGAAGAATACAAGTCAAAGTCAACAAGAAGACAATATGAGTCTTCCTGGAAGAAATGAGTTGCCTTTGTCAAGGCGAAGAAACCTAAGGAGATTTCTACGGATTTCTGTTTGTCCTTCGTCATCCATCTCTATGAACAAAGTTTAGCAGCCAATACGATTACTACGTGTAAATCTGCCCTAGCCAGACCAGTGCTTTATGCCTTCCAGGTAAACTTCTCTAACGAAATCTTCAACAAGATTCCTAAAGCCTGCGCTAAACTTCGGCCCGCAGCCCCTCCAAAGCCCATTTCATGGTCTTTGGATAAGGTTCTTCACTTAGCATCAACTCTGAACAACGAAGATTGCTCGCTGAAAGACTTGACTCAAAAGGTGATATTCTTATTTGCACTAGCCTCAGGAGCCAGAGTTAGCGAAATAGTGGCCCTCTCAAGGGATGATGGCCACATTCAGTTCACAGACTGCGGAGAACTGAACCTCTTTCCGGACCCAACGTTTCTCGCCAAGAACGAGCTGCCCACTAAGAGATGGGGTCCCTGGAGAATCTGCCCTGTGAAGGAAGAAGCATCCCTCTGCCCAGTGGAATGCCTAAAGGTCTATCTTTGTAGAACTTCAGACTTTAATGGAGGTCAGCTTTTCAGGGGAGAGACATCAGGTTCAACGTTATCCTTGAAACAGATAAGGGCGAAAATCACCTATTTTATTCGCAGAGCGGATCCAGACAGTACACCCGCAGGTCATGATCCGAGAAAAGCTGCCTCGTCTCTGAATTTCTTCCAAACGATGTCGTTTGAAAGCCTTCGGGCTTATACTGGATGGAAGTCATCCAGAGTATTCTTCAAACACTACGCGAAGCAATTACAGGAAGTAAGATATTTTGTGGTGGCGGCAGGCAGTGTACTAAAACCTGCCGCTTGATTACTGTGAAGAACAGTGCACTATTCGGGACTTTTAGTGAAGGGTGTACATGATAGACTCTTAAGGTATATCATGTTGAGTGATGTGCCTAGTGATGACACTATAGACTGTTCTAACTACACAGGTGACATTAAGGATAATAGACTAACACAAGTGCCATGCATACTTATATGCATAGTGTTCCTAGTAACAACGGAATTCATAGTGAAATATACATATTTCCCGGCTGGTGTTTCCTTTTCAGGTGAAACTTATTATATTTCTGTTATTACTATTTATGCCTTTATGCAGAATTGTTCAGCGTAAAATGTAATTGATTACAACCATGATTTCTATTTTTGTTGTAATAAACAATAGCAGGAATCTTTGCATCTCCTTTCGCCCCAAATATTCTAAATTACGAATAAAGTCAGAGCGTCTTTTGATCCTATCAATATTTAAGAAAATATTGGGAACTAAGGTTACTACTGTTCCAAGCAAACAGGTAAGGACCAATTGCACTAAACTGTTCATCTTACTGAATTAAGGTTTCATACATGAATATAAACCTGTCTGTCTCTTTTAACAACCAGACTCGGGAGGTATCAGTAGCCTACACAGATCAATACCATCTAAGTACAAACTATGCTTTACGTATATGACGACACTAATATACAAACTGTTTGCTAGATTGTTCCTTGAACTCACAATCCTCGGGTTTTTTCCTAGAGTCTACCCAGACTCTTCCCTGTAGGAGGCAGGAAGCACTGACATATTCCATGATCAGTTGAATGATGTATAACGGTAACATCAAGTGTGTCTAGGTCCAGAAGACCAAAGGAAAATTTATCTCGAGATGAACGGCACTATTGAAAATCCACAGATACATTAATGCTCTGATAAACTTCCATCTGGACGATATGGCCTGAGCCTGAAAAACGGATTTTGAGCGAAACGAAAAATCTATTTTTGGGTGAGGTAGCCATGTCGTCCTGATGGACCCACCCTCTTTTGACAAAAGGATAATGAATCCCTCGCTATGGTACTGTATCTGTAACACCTACAAAGCTACAAAGAATGGTTAGGTGGCGCCGTGCTGTGGCGAATTGGCCCACTATTTACAGTACGGTAGTAGGAGCGTCGCCTTTATAACGACTCTCCTATATTCTTGCCTCTTTTCCCCCTCGAAGCGAAAACGCTATTAGGAATGTAGATAGCTATGCGACGTGTCAAGAATACGTCCTCTGATATTACGCGATATCGTTTTTAAATTTTTAAGGGATATTTGCTCCAGGAGTTAGAATTCTGGATACCTTTGGTAAATTCTCTGGGATATATCACTGTAGTCAAATATACCTAGGAAGCTACTAACGAAGGAACTTCCATCAGGACAACATGGCTACCTCACCCAAAAATAGATTTTTCGCTTCGCTCAAAATCCGTTTTGTATCTCAAAATGTTTGTAAGTTGAGGACCTTCTGTAATGATTTCTTATATCGTGTCTTTGCTATAGGATAATAATGGCTATTGATATTGCCTAGGAGGAAATATCTTCCATATAATATATTATATATATATATATATATATATATATATATATATATACACATATATATATATATATATATATATATATATATATATATATATATATATATATATATACACACACATATATATATATATATATATATATATATATATATATATATATATATACACACACACACACATATATATATATATATATATATATATATATATATATATATATATATATATATATATATATATGTCCTAATTCTTGTATGTAGATATGTGATGTATGTCAAGGTAAATGAACTCTATAATCATGAGAATTCCACAAAAACCTATAACTCAGCATGTTGTTGTAGCAAGATTGCATTTTGATAGCAAGAGGAGTTTAGTTGCCTTTGCGCGCTCTAGTAGACAAGGCTCTCATTCCTGAGAGAGTGATAGCTGTGTACAGTATGGTGTACTTACGAACCTTTTGTCAAGTAAAGTGAGGAAAACCCATGTTCCGATGTCTCATTATCCGTCGAGCATGGGACATATTGGTGGCAGGTGTAAAAATACGTCTGTTTGTGTATGCTGTGAGCAAAGTTGTTCTTTGAGCCGGTAAAATAAAAGTTCAAGATGCCTAGATACGCTAGAACTAACGTAGCAGACACTGCTATTGCGGGAGATGAAAATGGAGGAGCAGTGTATAACGTTGCCAATGAAGAACGTAGACAGGAAATTAGAACGCAAGAATTGGAAAATAAGTTAGAAAATTTAGAACAGATAATGAACAGAATCTTGGTTGAACGAGAAGAGGAGCGGCACGTAACCACAGCATATCCGACGTACATAAACGAAGTCCAAACGCACACATGTGAAAGTACACATGCACAGTAGAGTGAAGATACACAAATTGTAGTTCGAAAGTTGCCAGAACTCCAGGCAAGTGTTAGGCCTTTTGATGATCAGTGGCCTAACGAAGGGTTTCAATCGATTGAAGCGTTTTTGACAGACTCTGAAGTAGCCACATATGGGTGGTCGAAAAGAGAAAAAGCTATTCAAGTAATTTGATTGCTGAAAGATGCTCCTGCAAAGGAGGTAATGTGTTGGCCACAAGGCAGTTTAAGAAGTTATACTGAAATAAAGCCAATTTTAATCGATAAGTATGCTTTACCTGATGCGAGAATGGGGGACATAAAAGAAAATTACAAACCCCAAATTTGGGAAGGTGAATCCCTTCTTAGTTTTGCAACTCGCATTTTTCGCGATTGCGATTCGTTTGCTACCCGAAGTGCCAATTTCCCAGAAGGTAATAAATAAGCAATTGCCCATAAACATATTCGCAGATTAGTAAACCCGTATTTATTTGGTTATTTGTTCGATGACAATCGCTCGATAGCAAAAGTAGTGAGCGCGATACAAAACATTTTAAACAGTTTGCCAGAAGAAAAAAGGACTGGGAATAACTGGCCCGATTCCAAGAAGTTAGCAGCCATTAGAGGCACTCGGCAACCCCCTAAGGTGGTTGGGGGAGAACGCAGTCAGCTGGTTAGAAGAGTCTTCAGATGCTGGCAGTGTGGGGGAGAGGGGCACTGACGAGTGGAGTGCCCCACCCAAGGATCCCCCCGCTGTTACACAAAACAGGCCTACGGTCATCTATCTCGAGAGTGCCCAACAAAAAACGCCGAGGGCAGGCAGGCTGTGGCACACGCACACCTCCTCCCGCCCAACATCTGAGGAAAAGGAAACAGAGGGAGGGGGAGACGAGGGAGTTCGATCCCCTCCCCCCCTACATGACATCACAAGCAGTAGCCGAGGAAGCGGTGATGATGGACGTGGCAGAACAGGCACTGGGACCTCCATCGGTACCCACGACCTCACCCCCGCAGCACTAGGGAGCAGCGGCATTGCAGCTGAGGTTATTGGTCATTGCATCATATATCGTAATGGCGGCTAAGAATGTTAGCAGTTAGGATTTATCCTTTTAGATAAATCCATTCGAGCGCTGTTCGACAGAGGAGCCAGCGTTTCACTGATTGAAAAAAGATTCTCCTCAAACCCACTACAGTCAGCGGCATCCATCGTCCTCGACATACCAGGAGGAAATAAACTACGCATAAACCATACAATGATCGTCAACTTTAAGGTGGGATCTGTGAAGTTTACACATGATTTTTTTGTCTTGCCCACCTTGGGAATTCCAGGAATCCTTAGGAATCGATATCATTTCGTGAAGTCAAATGTGCATTTTTGGGTGAAAAGATACAATAACAGTAAAAGCAGGAGGGTATATTTTGCCAATAGAAAGTCATGAGAGAGTAAGTGCTTGTGCGGGCTCAGAGAGACATTTAAGTAAGGTAACAGCTGTACCTGAGAGAGAAGTGTTGTCTCCCCAGACACTTACGAGCATATAAGTGACCCCGTGTCGCCCTGTTCCGGAAGGAACCAAGGTCGTTGTTAAACCCCATGACAATTGGGCCCATATGATTTTAGAGGGCTTATCGGAAATAAAAGAGAACAGAGCTGATATAACGATAATTAGTTTGTCAAATAAAAGATTGTGTTAGGAAGTGATTCTGTGTTTGAATTAGAGTTATGTGAAATTGTGAATAATGGGACGCTGGGAGCCACAACTCCGGAACGCACAATGCACTCAGAATTTAATTATGCAAGCGCGAAAACTATGTCCGTCAGAATATCAACCTGTAGTTAGTGACATTGTCAATAATTATTCCGATATAATTGCAATTGGAGACGAGCCACCCGGGAGGATTGCTCGATTTCCCTTTAGCATTGAAAGTGGGCAGGCGGAGCCGATCAGGTCAAGGCCTTATAAGGTACCCATTCATTTCCAGGGAGAGATAGAAAGGGGAAATAATAAATTAAGGGAACAAGGGATAATCGAGGAGAGCAAATTGCCCTGTGCTTCTCCAATTGTAGCTGTTAAGAAAAAGGATGGCTCGGTAAGATTGTGTGTTGATTATAGGAAGTTGAATGCAGTCACTAAGGATGATGCATTTCCATTGCCCTCGATCGAAGAATTACTTGTGAAAGTATGGTATAGTAAATATTTTACAACTGGTGATTTAAAATCTGGATATTATAAAATACCCATCCAGGAAGACAGTAAATGTAAAATGGCATTTATAGCTAACAATCAACTATCTTAGTTTAATTTTCTTCCTTTCAGTGTTAAAAATGCTCCGAATCATTTCTCTAGAGTGAGTCTAGAGTAATGATTGCGGTTTTATCTCCCTTAATTGGCCACAATATTCTTGTTTATTTAGACGATATCATAATTACAGGGAAAACAGCCGAAGAACATAATAATAATATTCGTAAAATCTTAGAAGCATTGCTACGTAATGATATGAAAATAAATTTGTCAAAGTGCAATTTTTTCTGTAAACAAGTCGAATTTTTAGGTCACATAATAACCCCAGAAGGTATCCAATCCTGCTCCAGTAAAGTAGTGGCTATTAGAGATTTCCCCAGGCCACGTAACTGTAAGGAAGTAGTTGGGTTTCTTGGCCTCACTGGATATTACCGTAAATTCATAAGAGGTTTTGGAAAGATAGCGAGACCCTTAGATGCTTTAAAGAAGCACAAAGTAATAAATTGGGGAGTGGAAGAAGAAAGAGCCTTTAACCATTTAAAAGCTGCCTTAACTAGCAATGAATTACTCGCATATCCGAGATTTGATCGCCCGTTTCTAGTGACAACAGATGTGAGTAGCATAGCTATTAGTGGCGTAGTTTCTCAATGAGATGATAAAGGCAGAGTGACCCATTTGTTTTGCTTCCAGAGCATTAAAAGGGGCAGAAAAGAATTATAGTACTCTACATTCGATCGAGAGGCTTTGGCTATTCTTTAGGTTCTAGAGAGGCATCGGTTCTTTTTATTAGGTCAGTCAATTGAGTTGCAAAGTGATCATCACCCCTTACGTGATTAGTATTATAAATATGATTTGACCTTTCGACTTAGAGAGATGGATTGAGAGATTGTTAGAGTTTAATATAAAGGGTTTTCACCAGTGGCGTAGCTAACAGCGGGCCAGGTGCCCACCCACTGGCCAAGGCCCCGCTAAGGCATCTCCATTGACGAAATATTTTCAAATACTGTATGATAAATGTTACCCCTCAGCAGGAATATGTCTCATGATTCAAAAACTCTGAGAAGTGATAAAATATTATTCACAATGTAATAAAGTGTTATCAGTTGTGCATATATCTCATTGCAATAGATTTACTGTTAGAGATAGATAATCACTTTCGTTTCGCGTGATTGTTTTATATCCGGAATGAGGAAGAAATTCTAATGAGTATTTACAAGTGAACTCTTACAACAATGCATATGTATATATATATATATATATATATATATATATATATATATATATATATATATATATATATATATGTGTGTGTGTTACATATATACAGTGCATATGTAAGTCGATGGTGTTATATATAAAAACATAAATGTGTTTATATATATATATATATATATATATATATATATATATACATATATATATATATATATATATATATATATATATATATATATATATATTTTTTTTTTTTTTTGGGGGGGTGTGCTCAAGCCATGTCATCCTGATGGAAGTTCCTTAAAGTAGCTTCCTAAGGGATATATGTACTACAGTGATATTCCCAGAGAATTTTACCTTTAGGTATCCAGAATTCTAACTCCTGGCGCGAATATCCTTAAATTTTCTCTCAAGGATATCGCATAATATCAGAGGACGTATTCTTGACACGCCACATAGCAATCTGCATCCCTAATAGCGTTTACGCTTCGAGGAGGTGTGGCAAAATAGAAGTGAGCTGTACAAAGGCTACCCCTGTTCTCGTATTACTATTGAGAATACAACAGCGCCATTCCCACGATGGCGGACATTCCTTTTTTTGTAGCAATTTCGCTCGGTGGTATTCCCTGGTGATCTAACTTTTCGATCGTTTTACAGGATTATAATTATGCTTTCTCTATCTTCTTCCGCCTCTGGAAAGTTGAGTATCGGGTCTTTACTATGAGTATAATTTAGCTCCTGTTTCACAATGAAATTAGAGTATTTTATTGTGCCTAAGAGCTACGCCAGTTATTGGAGGCGCCATGGGCGCCGTCGTTCGTTAGGCATGTGTTATTTAGATAGCAGAACGACTTCCAGTTTTAAATAGCCTTTTTGGGCTCAAGCCATGTCGTGCTGATGGAAGTTTCTTCATTAGTAGCTTCCCTAGGTTATATGTGACTACAGTGATATATCCCAGAGAATTTACCGAAGGTACCCAGAATTCTAACTCCTGGAGCAAATATCCCTTAACATTCTAAGAAGGGATATCGCGTAAGGACGTAATGGACGTAATGGCACACCTCATGGCAATCTGCACCCCAGATAGAGTTTACGTTCAAGGTGGTGTGGCAAAAATAAAAAGGGGGGCCCTTCAAAGGCCATCCCCGTTCCCTACTACTATCAATAGTACAACAGCGCCATCCCCACAATAGTGGCCATTCCTTTTTTTGTAGCGATTTCGCTCGGTGGTATTTTCCGGTGATTGAATATATTTCGATCGGTTAAAGGATTATTATTATGCTTTCTTCATCTTCTTCCGCCTTTGGAAAGTTGAGTATCGGGTCTTTACTTTGAATATGTTTTAGCTCTTGTTTCTCAATGATATTGAGTATTTATTGTGTTTCTAGAGCTAGGTCATTACTGGAGGCGCCATGGGCGCTGTCATTCTTAGGCATGCGTTATTTAGTTAGCGGAACGACTTCCAGTTTTAAGTAGCCTTATTTAATTCTCGTAATTAATTAGCTATTTAGGCATATTCTTGTGAAGACGTGATTATATGCATAATTTTTTCCTTTTTCCTCTGTCGATCGTATAGTTAGAGTTTCGGTGATTTAGGTAACCGAGAACTCGTCTAGCTTAGTTAGACTAACCTAGACACTGTCTATACGTTCGACATTCCCGATTACCTTTGTGTTTTGTTTTCATTCCATTGGAGACTGATACCTCCTGTAATGTTATGAAACTTCTCACGTCTCTTCGGAGACTTAAAGGTAATCCCTTTCCCTCTGAGTGTAGTCCCAGACTACAACCCTTATGGCCATGCCTGAATATTATTCAGACATGGCTGACCTGGGGTTTGGTTTCTGCCTACCCCTTAACCTTTGGTTGTGGATATACCAGCAGGTTTTGGGATTTGGTCAGAATCTTAGAGTATTTAGTCTTATGTCGTTGACCTTTCGACAGGGTGAGTTGGTTGAGGGATACCTTTACTCCCCTGCCGACAAGGTTACCGACAATGGAGGTTAGTCCTCCATAGTCGCTTTGGTTTTGATAGTATACCATTTCTCCTTGCGACTAAAGACTTGTCCTGTGCCACAGTTCCTTGGGCTGAAAGTAACCCCTTTTAGCCTAAGATAATGTGGCACTGGAATCCTGTTTCTCTTTGTGGGAGGAGGCGCAGTGTCGCCCCCTCCCCTTACTGTGTCGGCAGTCTCTGGGTTGGAGAACTGAGTCTCTCCTAGCACCCGGATTCTGTCGATACCATACAGAAACAGAGTTCCTTTTATAGGTGCTAGGACTGTCAAGTTTGACAGTTCCTTTCACAATTGTTACAGGACCCTTTTCCCCTTCCCCTCACCCCTTTTTAATGGTTTATCCATTGCCTTTTAGGCTGACATCCTGCATTCTTTCCTTAACGGTAGAGTGCTGGATGCAGCCAGACTACCTCTCTCATCCTGGCTGACGGCAGGGCATTCTGCCGCCTGCCGGCCTGGCCGACATTGCCGGCCTGGCCGACATTGCCGGCCTGGCCAACAACCAAGATGGCTGCCGACAGTCCTGCCGACAGTCATGGACTGTCGTCAGCTGCCGACTTTGCCGGCGGCTACCGACGTTGTCGGCGGCTGCCGACGTTGCTGGCGGTTGTCGGCATGATAGCCCTTTTTGCCGGCCTGGCCGGCAACCAAGATAGCTGCCGACAATCATGGACTGTCACCAGTTGCCGGCCTGAACGGCAGTGGCGCCCATGGCGGCTGTGAGTGGTTAGTCCCTTCTGTCCCCGAGGTTTTCAGTCCTCCCTTGGACTGTAGCTATAGGTTCTGTTGCCTGTATGCTGTCGGCAGGGCCGGCAACGCGGCGCGCCGACTGTATCAGTACTGTCGGCGGGTTGCTGGCAACAGTACTGTAGCTATATAGAAGCCTGAATGTTACATTCTCCCCTTCTATTAGAACCTCCTTTCTGTAAAAAGGTAGTCTATTAGACTTTTCTTCCTTAATTACTGTATATAGTTACAGTAAAGGATAGCCCTTTTTTCCATACTGTCTCTCTCTCTGTCTCGCTAGGTCTGCAAGGTATGCAGACATATCCTAGCCAGACCGGCAACATGCCGGATATACTGCTGTATAGGTAATACAGATAGCCAGTATATCTCAGTATAGTATATACTGTAGATAGAAAACTACTATATTTCTTATACTAGTGGTTTTTTCCAATATATTTTGGATATCTAATTCGGGCAATTGCTGAGCCTAATCCTATATTGAATGAATATGATTTCTTCAATATCCTGATTAGAAATCAGTTTTAGGATTATCCTGCAATATTAAATATTTCAGGCATGAGTAATACACTCTTATCCTGTAAAGGGTACAGCCCCTTTTTTCTTTGAGTCTCCCTGTTCAGGAAACTCTATGATTTAATATAGTAGGAAGACTACAGCAAATGACCCGAGTAGGATGTTCATTTATATGTCTTTATTTTTCTGTTCCATCTAGTGCTAGATGGACCCTGCTGTCATATGCTGCCTTGTAGGCAGCATAATGATAAGATGGCATGACATAGGTACAGTAGTCGATATGTTGCAATTTACACTTTTGCAATTTAGAAACTAAAGTACCATGTTACAGTAGTTTTTCCTAACTTACCTTGGGTATCCCCCAGCAAGTGTTCTGCTGATACCGTTTATATATTGAAGGAATAATTTCTTCAATAGTCTAATTTCATATCAGTCATCCTGACCCCACAGTATTAACAATTTTGGGATAGTTAATTGATACTTCTCTACCCCTAAGGGTAAGTAACCCTTCTACTTGGATTTTCTCACAGAGAAAGCTCCATGTAAGTTAATACTGAGGGGAGGTAGCAGCATTTGCTCGCGGAGGTATACAGGTATGTATCTCCTACTATCCCTTTATAGCTTCTATCCTAAGCTATTCTGTTGTAGATGACATTTACAAGTTGATTATTAAAGTAATAATCCATTATATACTCATTTGGTTTTCCTTTCTTTACAGATGGAACACCAGATACCTTGTACGGCAGTCCACTGCAGAGCCAAGGGTAAGGACTTTTACGGTCATAATACTTGCAGGTTACATGCCCCCTGCAATATTATTTCCGGATCCCTACATTATTGGAACCCACAGGGTTGCAATATATGTTGGACATTGATGTCTGAAGGTTTTGATAATCCCAAGTCTACGGAGTCTAAGGATATAGCACTGTATAAATTACGTAACTGGGTGAGAGACTTCCAAAAGATCTCTCCGGGACCTTTCCTACCTAATGATAGGATGCGTAAGCTATTATTTCCAGAGCTAAGTGAGGAAATAGTAGTGCCTCAGGAGTCAACTACGTTCCCTGATGGCGAGAAAACCTTTGGGATCGAGGACAAGAAGTGCCCTAAGGTAGAAGAGAAATATGTTGTATCGGACTTTCCTCCGCCTTTGCTTGCTAAAGAGCCATCGATGTCAACATCTTCGTCTTTTACCCCTCTATGGGATAATGTGGTACAATTATGTATCCAACTGAAGAATCAGATAGAGAGCTTTAGAAAACAAAGCAAAAAGCGGGAAGTAAAACACAAGGTAGAACCTCGTAAAGCTCCTCTTTTTGCTTCCCACGGGTCAGTTAAACGACCCATGAATCATGACCTTCCTTCATGCTCCTTAACCAATCCCTGGAGGTTTGCGGAGCTGATGTCGATTTCAAATGGCAATCTCTTCATTTCAGAGAAAATAGGTACTGTTCCCTTGGACAAAATCCAATTTTGGCCAAGCTCTGAGGTTTTCCCTAATTGTTGGGTTCGACTGAGGTTTGAACCAAAGACAAGGAAAAGAACGGAACAAAAGGAGGTCATGATTCTTGATCATGATAAGGCACAGACTATCCTTTCAGATAATCTGAAGAAGGCGGGTTATTCAGAGACGACGGTTTTCTCACTGAATAACATACACTCTTCCTTTCTTGCTCCTGCTTCACTCTCCTTCCCCTTTATGTGGAAGGCATTTACTTCCGTTACCAAAGCTGTTGAGGCGGGTGAGTCATGTCCCACACTCGATGAGTGCAAGCCTTTGTCACCAACTTTTCCTGGACAGTAAAAGGATTGGAAGGAAGTCCATTTGACATTTTCAGTAGGAAAATTAGACAAGGATGTCGCAAGCCGACAATTTAATGTATGTCTCCCTAAATTGTCCGATTTGCTCTTGTTTAATGAGCACGAGTCAAAGGAGAGACTGGCGACATCCCTTTCTCTACAAAACTACATAGAGTTGTGTTCAACTTACGAGAACACCCCAGACATGCTCATGGTCTTAGCCAAAATGCATATGGCTACATTGGTAAAGCACCTTTACGCCTTTGTGAAGGCTAGGAGAGCATGTAGAGAGTTTGTGTTTGCTGCTGCAACGGTGAAACACGAAACAAGGAAGCTAATATCTTCCAACATTTGGGGTAAAGACCTCTTCCCACAAGAGGTCATTAAGGAAGTAATTAAGAATGCCGCCATGGAAAACATAAGTCTTCCCCAAAAATGGGGCATTCCCTCAAAGAGAAAATCTTCTGTGATTGTGGGTCCCCAACCTAAAAAGAAGATCGAAAATACTGGAAATATCTGGGCTGCTCAACAACAGCCCATTATTCTAGTGACCAAGATGCTACAGGCAGATGGTCAAAAGTCTAAACCTACTGGTAGTTCGAAGCATAAAGACGCTTCGGCTAGGAGGAACATTCCCTCAGGATCGCAGGACCTTCGATCCTTCGGTCCAGAGCCTATTCAAGATGAGCCATTGATGGGGAACAGAAATGTCCCTACTACTATCTACTTACCTTCTACACTTCAAAACCCTCCTGGAGGAGTATACCTGAGAGCTATAGAGCATACAGGTAGTAAGAAAGCTACGGCTCATCGAGTCCCAGGGAAGGCTATTTTGTGTTCACAAGAAGGACTCAAGAAGTCTCTGAGTCATTCTGAACCTGTCGCTACTCAACAAGTTCATAATAATCTTCAAGTTCTGAATGTTAATCCTTCTGAACATATGGACCTTGTTCCAACTAAGTGTGGTCGTAGTCTTGTCAGACCTGAAAGGTGTCCTCTGGAACCTTCCAGTCAACCACCCCCCTTCCTCCTGCCTAGGATTCATGTCACGGAGAGTAACATTCATCCTGGAATAGATACGTATCAGACTCACAGTCCTAAGTATCTTCATAGTGATGACCCGGTTCCTGGGACATAGATGCGAGATATGCTTCTAGAAGTCTCGACTTTCTCCAGCTCTAGGGTTTCGATGGCTAAAAAACCATCGAAGCCCTCAGTCACATTAGCCCCCTTTTCCCTCGGGAAGTTAAAAGGAGCTCGCGAGGTCTGTCAGGAGATGCAGCTAATCGATCAGATTCCCAAAATGCCAACAAGGAAAAGTGCTAAACTTTCCCCAGTTCGCAATAGTGACAGACCTAGTGCAAAGTGCACATCGGAAAGATGCGTTAAGAGCCTGGAGAAAACATGCATCAAACGCTTGAAGAGATAAAAAAAGACTGAGATCGGTGCCTCTTTAATCGCTACTTTAACAAAAGTTAAAACACGAAAGTCCCAGGACTCTGCTGGTCTTTTCGTGGGCAGGAAAGCACCCTCCACACAGATCAGACTCCCTACCTCTGAGCTGGTACACCGAAGCGATATTAAGACGTCACAATCGAACGTCTCGTACAGTCTTAGTAATGTTTCCCATCCCTTTCCTAAAGGGATGGCACCTAACAGCAGTTCATTTACATTTGATCCACGATGTGACGGTGGATACTCTATCACGGTCCAAGGCGATAGAGTTGGAATGGTCCATGGACGCAGACATATTCCCTCCCAAATGGGAACAAGTCCCGGAACTGCAGTTTGACCTCTTCATCACGAGCGTCTTCAAGAAACTACCTCGCTAAATAGCCCCATACGAGGTTCCTCTAATGGGTCTGATAGACTAGATGAGGCCGGTCCTAGCTCCGATCCTAGGTATATTTCCGAAGGTTCAGAAATTAACTGCCTTCGGTTTATCACAGAGAACCTAAACCCTTCATTTCATGAATTTCTTGCTCTAGCGGTTAGAAAAAGGTTTGGGATCTCAGATGGCAATATAGGATTCTTAGAAGAATGCAAGGTTAAGTCTACTAAAAGACAATATGAGTCTTCCTGGAAGAAGTGGGTGGAGTTTGTTAAATCAAAAGGACCGAAAGAAATTTCTATGAACTTTTGTCTGTCCTTCTTCGTCCACCTTCATAGCCAGGGGTTGGCGGCCAATACGATAAATACGTGCAAATCGGCCTTGACTAGACCTCTCCTATATGCCTTCCAAGTGGATCTGGCAAATGAAATCTTTAACAAGATTCCGAAAGCATGTGCTAGACTTAGACCTGCAGCACCACCAAAGCCAATCTCTTGGTCTTTGGACAAGGTCTTACATTATGCCTCATCGGTGAACAATGAAGATTGTTCTCTTAAGGACCTAACCCAAAAGGTTATTTTCCTGTTTGCAATAGCCTCTGGGGCTAGAGTTAGTGAAATAGTGGCTCTATCAAGAGATGAGGGCCACATCCAGTTCACAGATTTAGGAGAACTCAATCTCTTCCCTGATCCATCATTTCTCGCTAAAAACGAGCTACCCACTAAGAGCTGGGGTCCCTGGAGAATCTGTCCTCTGAAGGAAGATGTCTCTCTATGTCCCGTAGAGTGTCTAAAGGTCTATCTTCGTAGAACTTCAGACTTCAGGGGAGGTCAGCTCTTTAGAGGAGAAACTTCTGGATCAAATTTATCTTTAAATCAACTAAGGGCGAAGCTCACCTACTTTATTCGTAGAGCGGATCCAGACAGTACTCCCGCAGGTCATGATCCGAGAAAGATTGCTTCATCACTGAACTTCTTTCAGTACATGGACTTTGAGCGTCTTCGTTCATACACTGGATGGAAATCATCCAGGGTATTTTACAAACACTACGCAAAACAAGTGCATGAACTGAAACACTTCGTAGTGGCGGCAGGTAGTGTTTTAAAACCTGCCCCCTAATTTTTTTGTGCTACATTTTTTGGTTTGGGTCCTCACTTGTCCTCGGACATGTTCTGGATAGGAATCATCCAGGATGTTCTACAAACACTATGCTTTGCTAGTCCATGATCTGAAGCAATGTGTGGTGACGTCAGGTAATTTATTTACCCTGCCGTTTATTCTACGATGAACAGATAATTGACTGGGACTGTCAATTAAGGGGAGAGGAAGTCATCCTTTTTAAGTATGCCTTCTTTTATTTATGTGTTACCATGGTAGCACTAGCTCTGTTCTAAAATCCCAGGTGTGGAATTATACAGATAGCTCTAGTGCCGGTGTACGAAGTACATAGGGCAGTTATTGATAACCAGTACAGGTTTTATGAAGAGCGATTATCTTTTACCTTCTCTTCAATCTAGAGTGGCATTTCTTGACTTCATTCCTTCAAGAAAGAAATACGATTCCTGTACTTGTTCCAGGTATAATCCCATTGTCAAACTACATTCGTTTTGCTAACTATCTCTTGTAGTCATTTATTTAGAATAATGTCTATTTGAATGTAGTGCGTCCATCTTCGTCAGACAATTGTATCTCTACATGCCAGACTTTTTATTTGCTTAGAATGCATCCTTCACATCTGTATGCATCTAAGGTTAGACATAAGAGACACTGATGTCTTTTTGACCAAATATACAACTTGAGACTATTTGTATATTCAGTGGATACTTAAGTTTGGTCATACTATTTATGTTAACCTTGAAATCCCTTTTCAACTGTCTAGATGACTCTTCCCTGTAGGAGGCAGGAAGCACTAACATTGTTTATGATTAGTGATGATGACATATAACGGTATTGTCACAAGTCTCATATGGTCAGTATGACCATTGAAAAGGTTGATATAAGGTTTAGGCACTGATGAAAAATCCACAGATACATTAATGCTTTGGTATGCTTCTATCAGCACGACATGGCTTGAGCCCAAAAAACGGATTTTGAGCGAAGCGAAAAATCTATTTTTGGGTGAGATGGCCATGTCGTCCTGATGGACCCACCCATCTCTTCTGCAGAAGAGATCTTCAGTTCCCTCCCGTGGTGCTGTATCTGTAACAGCCTATGCTCAATGCTACAAGGAATGGCGCTGTTGTACTATCGATAGTAGTAGGGAATGGGGATGGCCTTTGAAGGGCCCCCCTTTTTATTTTTGCCACACCTCCTCGAACGTAAACTCTATCTGGGGTGCAGATTGCTATGAGGTGTGCCATTACGTCCATTACGTCCTTACGCGATATCCCTTCTTAGAATGTTAAGGGATATTCTCTCCAGGAGTTAGAATTCTGGGTACCTTCGGTAAATTCTCTGGGATATATCACTGTAGTCACATATAACCTAGGAAGCTACTAATGAAGGAACTTCCATCAGGACGACATGGCTATCTCACCCAAAAATAGATTTTTCGCTTCGCTCAAAATCCGTTTATTTAATTATTTTAATTATTTAGCTATTTAGGCAATTATTCTTGTAAAGATTTGATAATGTGCATAATTTTTCCTTTTTCTCTGTCGATCGTATAGTTAGAGTTTCGGTGATTTAGGTAACTGAGATCTTGTCTAGCCTAGGTAACCTAACCTAGACGTTTTACTATACGTTCAGACATCCCCCGGTTACCCTCGTGCATTGTTTTCAATTCAGTGGAGACTGATACCTCCTAGAATATTATGAAACATTACACGTCTCTTTGGAGATTTAAGGGTAATCTCTTTCCCTCTGAGTGTAGCCTCAGGCTACAACCCTAATAGCCGTGCCTTGAATTTTATTCAGACATGACTAACCTAGGGTTTTTCCTGCCTTTTCCCTTAAACCGCTGGTTGTGGTATACCAGCAGGTTTTGGGATTTAGTCAGATTCTCAGAGTATTTAGTCTTATGTTGGCGACCTGCCGGCAGGGCAAATGGGTTGTAGTATACCATCATTCCCCTGCCGGCTAGGCGGCCGGCAATGGAGGTTAGCCCTCCCTAGCCGCTCTCGAAGTTTTGGTAGGATACCATCTTCTCCTTGCGACTAAAAGACTAGTCCTGTCCGCAGTCCTCTAGGCTGAAGAGTGATATTCTTTAGCCTAGGATGACGCGGTACTGGAACTCTGTTTCTCCTTTGTTGAGAGGAGGCGGCAGCGTCGCCATCCCCTTAACCGTGTTGGCAATCTCTGGGATGGAGAACTGAGTCTCTCCTGTCACCTAGGATTCTGCCGATACTGAAACAGAGTTTCTTTTAACAGGTGGTAGGACTGACAATTTTGCCAGTACCTTTCACACTCAATACAGGACCCTGTTCCCTACCCCTCTGTCCACTTTTGATGGCTGAGCCATTGTCTTTCTTTAGGCCGGCATCTTGCAACCTTACCATTGCCGGTAGGTTGCCGGAGCCGGCCAGACTCCCTCTCTAGCCATGACTTTGGCTGACGGCAATGCATACTGCCGGCAACCACATCATCTGCCGGCTGCTATGGTCCCTACCATTAGCTGATGACTGCCGGCAGCCAAGATGGCTGCCGACAGCTGGCGGCTGCTGGCAGCTGGCGGCTCTGCCGGCGGCCAGGATGGCTGCCGGTAGCTGGCGGCTGCCGGCGGCCATGATGGCTGTGAGTGGGAAGTCCCTTCTGTCCCCAAGGTTCTTCAGTTCTCCCTTGGACTGCTACCACAGGTTCTGTTGCTGGAGTACTGCCGGCCAGGCCGGCATAGATAAGTGCTGACTCAGATGGCAGCACACCGACTCTACTGGTACTGCCGAGGGGCTAGCCTGCCGGCAGTGTATCGGCGGCACCTTACCGGCAATAGTACTGTAGCTGGATGGAAGCCTGAATGGTACATTCTCCCCTTCCATTAGAGCCTTCTTTCTGGAGAAAGGCAGTAAAATTAAACTTTTACATCCTTAATTACTGTATACATTCACAGTAAGGAGTAGCCTTTATTCCATGCTATCTCTCTCTCTCTCTCTCTAGCTAGCATGCCGGATATGCTGGCAAGACCTAGCTATGCCGGCAACATGCTGGCTGAACTACAGTATATGTTATACAGGTAGCCAGTATATCTGCAGTATAGAATATACTGCAGATAGAAAACTATAGATATATTTTATACTAGTAGCTATTTCCAATATATCTTGGATATCCAACACAGTCATTTGCTGAGCCCAGTCCCATATTGAATGAATATGATTTCTTCAATATCCTGATTAGAAATCAGTATTCGGATTACCCTACAATATTAAATAGCTTCAAGGCAGGAGTGATACACTCCTAACCCTTAAAGGGTAGAGCCTTTATCCTAGAGTCTCCCTGATCAGGAAACTCTATATTTTAATATAGTAGGAAGGCTACGGCAAATAGGCCGAGTCTGATATACAAATATATGTCTTTATTTTTCCTAATCCAGCTGGCTTCATGCTAGATGGACTGTACTGTCATATGCTACTATGAAGGCAGCATAATGACTAGACTACAATACATGATGTACAGTAGCCAGTAAATTGCAATATAGACTTACTGCAAATAGAAAACTACAGTACCATTATACAGTAATAATTTCTGACATACCTTGGGTACCCTTGTACGAGCATTCCGCTGGTACCGCTCATATATTGAATGAATAGTTTTCTTCAATATTCTGATTGAGAATCAGTCATCCTGACCCCACAATATTAACATTATTTTGGGACAGTGATTTGGTACTTCTCTACCCCTAGGGATAAGAGCCCTTCTACTTGGAGTTACTGAATAGAGAAATATCCATGTAGTTAATACTGAGGGGAGGTAACAGCATTTGCTCACAGGGGTACACAAGTATGTATCTCCTACTATCCCTTTATAGCTTACTATCCTAAGCTATTCTGTTGTAGATGACCTTTGCATGTTGATTATCTAGGAGATAATCCCTTGTATACTCATTTGGTTTTCCTTTCTTTACTGGAGGAACACCAGATACCTTGTGCTGCAGTTCTCTGCAAGGCCAAGAGTAAGTATTTTTACGGTCATAATACTTGCAGGTTTCATGCCCCCTGCAATATTATTTCCGGATCCCTACATTATTGGAACCCACAGGTTTGCAATATATGTTGGACATTAATGTCTGAAGGTTTTGAAAATCCCAAGTCTACGGAGACTACGGATACAGCTCAATACAAATTACGCAACTGGGAGAGAGGCTTCCAAAAAATCTCTCCGGGACCTTTCCTACCTAATGATAGGATGCGTAAGCTACTATTTCCGAAAGCAAGGGAGGAAATAGTAGTGCCTCAGAAGCCAACTACATCCCCTGACGGCCAGAAAACCTTTGGGATTGAGGGCAAGAAGTGCCCCAAGGTAGAAGAGAAAAATGTCGTGTCGGAATTTCCTCCGCCTATGCCGGCTATAGAGCCATCGATGTCGACATCTTCGTCTCCTACCCCTCTATTGGATAATGTGGTACAATTATGTATCCAGCTGAAGAATCAGATAGAGAGCTTTCATAAACAAAACAAAAAGCAGGAAGTAAAACGCAAGATAGAGCCTCGCAAAGCTTCTCTTGTCGCTTACCAGGGGTCAGTCAAACGACCCATGAATCAAGACCTACCAACATGCTCCAAAACCAATCCCTGGAGGTTTGTGGAGCAGATGCCGATTTCAAATGGCAATCTCTACATCTCAGAGAAAATAGGTGCTGTTCCTTTGGACAAAATTCAATTTTGGCCAAGCTTTGATGCTTTCCCTAATTGTTGGGTTCGACTGAAGAACGAACCATAGTCAAGAAAAGGAACGGAACCAAAGGAGGTCATGATTCTCGACCACGATAAGGCACAGACTATCCTTTCAGGTAGTCTGAAAAAGGCGGGTTATTCGAGTCGAAGGTATTCTCACTGAATAACAGACATCCTTCCTTTCTTGCTCCTACTTCACTCTCATCCCCCTTTATGGGGAAGGCATTTACATCTGTTGCCAAAGCAGTAGAGGCGGGTAAGCGATGTCCCACACTCGATGAGTGCAAGCCTTTGTCACCAGCTCTTCCCGGACAGGAAAAGGATTGGAAGGAAGTCCATTTGACATTTCCAGTAGGAAAATTAGACGAGGATGTCGCAAGTCGACAATTCAATGTATGTCTCCCTAAATTGTCTGAGTTGCTCTTGCATAATGAACATGAGTCAAAGGAGAGAATTGCGACCTCGCATTCTCTACAAAACTACATAGAGTTGTGTTCAACCTACGAAAATACCCCAGGCTTGCTCATGGTCATAGCCAAAATGCATATGGCTATCTTCGTGAAGGACCTTTACGCCTTTATGAAGGCTAGGAGATCATGTAGAGAGTTTGTGTTCGCTGCTGCAACAGTGAAACACGAAACAAGGAAGTTAATATCTTCCAACATCTGGGGTAAAGACCTCTTCCCACACGAGGTCATTAGGGAAGTAATTAAGAACGCCACCATGGAGAACATTAGTCTTCTCCAAAAAATGGGGCATCCCTTCAAAGAGAAAATCTTCCATGGTTGTGGGTCCCCAACCTAAAAAGAAGATCGAAAATGCTGTAAATATCCGGGTTGCTCAACAACATCCCACTATTCCAGTGACCATGATGCCACAGGCAGATGGTCAAAACTCTAAACCTACCGACTATTCGAAGCATAAAGACGCTTCGGCTAGGAGGAACATTCCTTCAGGATTGCAGGACCTTCGATCCTTCGGTCCAAAGCCTATTCAAGATGAGCCATTGATGGGAAACAGAAATGTCCCTACCATCATTTCCTTACCTTCTCCTACAGTTTAAAACCCTCCTGGAGGAGTATACCTGAGAGCTATAGAGCATACAGGTGGTAAGAAAACTATAGTTCATCGAGTTCCAGGGAAGGCTGTTTTGTGTTCACGAGAAGGACTCAAGAAATCTCTGAGTCATTCTGAACTTGTCGCCACTCAACAAGTTCATAAAAAACAGCAAGTTCTGAATGTTAATCCTTCCGAACATATGGACCTTGTTCCAATTAGGGGTGTTTGTAGTCTTGTCAGACCTGAAAGGTGTCCTGCGGAACCTTCCAGTCAACCACCCCCCTTCCTCCTATCTAGAATTCATGTTACAGATAGTAACATTCATCCTAGGAAAGATACGTGTCGGACTCACAGTTCTAAGTATCTTCATAGGATTGACGAACTTAGTCACGTCAAAGTCAAGCCTAGAAATGGTTCAGGCATTAATATACCTGATCGAGAGGCTGGGGTAGACAGCACCTGAAGTGGCTGGCCAATGTGCATTCAAAGAAATGACCCGGTTCCCGGGACATCCCGGATGCAAGATAAGCTTCTAGAAGTTTCGACTTTCTCCAGCTCAGGGGTTTCGATGGCTAAAAAACCATCGAAGCCCTCAGTCACATCAACTCTCCTTTTCCTTGGGAATATAAAAGGAGCTCGCGAGGTCTGTCAAGAGACTCAGGTAATCAGTCCGATTTCCAAAATGCCAACAGGGAAAAGCGCTAAACTTTCCCCAGTTCGCAATAGTGACAGACCTAGTGCAAAGAGCACACCGGAAAGATGCGTTAAGAGCCTGGAGAAAACATGCATCAAAAGCTTGAAGAGATAAAAAAAGACTGATATCGGTCCCTCCTTAATCGCTTCCCTAACAAAAATTAAAGCATGAAAGTCCCAAGACTCTGATGGTCCTATCATGGGTGGGGAAGCCCCCTCCACACAGATCAGACTCCCTATGACTGATCTGGGACACCGAAGCGATAATAAGACGTCACAATCGAACCTCTCATACAGTCTAGGTGAAGTTATCCATCACTTTCTTAAAGGGATGGCACCTGCTAGCAGTTCATTTACAACTGATCCACAATGTGACGGTGGATACTCTATTTCGATCCAAGCTGATAGAGTTGGAATGGTCCTTGGACACAGACATATTCCCTCCCAGATGGGAACAAGTCCCGGAACTGCAATTCTACCTCTTCATCACGAGTGTCTTCAAGAAACTACCTCGATATGTAGCCCCATACGAGGATCCTCTAGTGGGGCTGATAGACTAGATGAGGCTGGTCCTAGCTCAGATCCTAGGTATATTTCTGAAGGTTCAGAAATTAACTGCCTTCGTTTTATCACAGAGAACCCAAACCCTTCTTTTCATGATTTTCTTGCTCTAACGGTTAGAAAAAGATTTGGGATCTCAGAAGGCAATATAGAATTCTTAGAAGAATACAAGGCTAAGTCAACTAGAAGACAATATGAGTCTTCCTGGAAAAAGTGGGTTGCGTTTGTCAAAGCAAAAGGACCGAAAGAAATTTCAATGAACTTCTGTCTGTCCTTCTTTGTCCACCATCATAGCCAAGGTCTGGCGGCCAATACGATAAATACGTGCAAGTCAGCCTTGACTAGGCCTCTCCTATATGCCTTTCAAGTGGATCTGGTGAATGAAATCTTTAATGAGATTCCGAAGGTATGTGCTAGGCTTAGGCCCGCAGTACCACCAAAGCCCATCTCTTGGTCTTTAGACAAGGTCCTACATTATGCCTCATCTGTGAACAATGAAGATTGTTCTCTTAAGGATCTAACCCAAAAGGTTATTTTTCTGTTTGCTATAGCCTCCTGGGCTAGAGTTAGTGAAATAGTGCCCCTATCCAGAGATGAGGGTCACATTCAGTTCATGGAAGTGGGAGAACTGAATCTCTTTCCTGATCCATCCTTTCTCGCTAAAATCGAGCTACCCACTAAGAGGTGGGGTCCCTGGAGAATCTGCCCTCTGAAGGAAGATGTCTCTCTATGTCTTGTAGAGTGTCTAAAGGTCTATCTTCGTAGAACTTCAGACTTCAGGGGAGGAAAGCTCTTTAAAGGAGAAACTTATGGATCAAATTTATCCCTGAAACAACTAAGGGCGAAGCTCACCTACTTTATTCGTAGAGCGGATCCAGACAGTACTCCCGCAGGTCATGATCCGAGAAAGATTGCTTCATCACTGAACTTCTTTCAGTATATGGACTTTGAGCGTCTTCATTCATACACTGGATGGAAATCATCCAGAGTGTTTTACAAACACTATGCAAAACAAGTGCATGAACTGAAACACTTCGTAGTGGCGGCAGGTAGTGTATTAAAACCTGCCCCCTAATTACTGTGGTAAACAGTTAATGGTTTGGGACCTCACATGTTCTTGCACATGTACTGGGTGAGAATCATCCAGAGTGTTCTACAAACACTATGCTAGGCAAGTCCATGATCTGAAGCAGTATGTGGTGACACCAGGTAGAATATTTAACCTGCCGTCTAATTCTACGAGGAACAGCTAATTGACTGGGACTGTCAATTAAAGGGAGAAGCGGTCATCCTTCTTAGGTGTGACCTCTTTTGATTAAGTGTTACCATGGTGACACTAGCTCTGTTCAAAAGCCCGGGTGTGGAATTATACAGATAGCACTAGTGCCGGTGTACGTAGTACACAGTGCAGATAGAAGTAACCAGTACAGGAATTATGAAGAGAAATTGTTTTATAATTTTTCTTCAGTCTGAGAGTGGCACTCATCATTTCTTCCTTCAAGAAAGAAATATAGTCTCTGTACTCATTACAGGTATAATCCCATTGTCATACTACATTCGTTTTACTAACCATCTCTTTTAGTCATTTATTAGGAATAAATGTCTATTAGAATGTAGTGCGTCCACTTTCGCCAGACAATTGTTTGTATACATGCTAGAGTTCTTCAACTTACCAAAGTAAGTATTCCTCATATATTTGTATGCATCAAATAATAGATATAAGAGACACTGATGTTAATTCAACAAAATATACAACTATGAGACTATTTGTATATTCAGTGTGTACTTATGTTTGGTCATACAATATATGTTAACCTCGAGATCCCTTTTGTACTGTCAAGAATGACTCTTCCCTGTAGGAGTTAGGAAGCACTAACATTGTTTATGATTAGTGATGATGACGAATAACAATGATGTCACCTGTCTCAATTGGTCCCCATGACCATAGAAAAGGTTGCTATAAGGTTAAGGCACTGATGAAAATCCACAGATACACTTATGCTCTGGTATGCTTCCATCAGGACAACATGGCTTGAGCCCAAAAAAACGGATTTTGAGCTAAGCGAAAAATCTATTTTTGGGTGAGATGGCCATGTCGTCCTGATGGACCCACCCATATCTTCTAAAAAGAAAAGATCTTCACAGTATCCCCCCGTGGTACTGTATCTGTAACACCATGCTCAATGCTACAAGGAATGTCTGCCATCGTGGGAATGGTGCTTTTGTATTCTTAATAGTAATACGAGAACGGGGTAGCCTTGGTACGGCTCCCTTCTATTTTGCCACACCTCCTCGAAGCGTAAACGCTATTAGGGGTGCAGATTGCTATGTGGCGTGTCAAGAATACGTCCTCTGATATTATGCGATATCCTTGAGAGAAAATTTAAGGATATTCGCGCCAAGAGTTAGAACTCTGGATACCTAAAGGTAAAATTCTCTGGGAATATCACTGTAGTACATATATCCCTTAGGAAGCTACTTTAAGGAACTTCCATCAGGACGACATGGCCATCTCACCCAAAATAGATTTTTCGCTTCGCACAAAATCCGTTATATATATATATGTTTGCATGTGTATATTTATATATATATATGTATGTATGTATATATACTGTATATATATATATATATATATATATATATATATATATATATATATATATATATATATATATATATATATATAAAACGGAAAACAAATTGCATCGACAAATTCTCTCTTTCTCCAGTTCCTGTGTATATATATATATATATATATATATATATATATATATATATATATATACACATATATATATATATATATATATATATATATATATATATATATATATATATATATATATGCGTGTATCAACTTATCATCATGTTCCGTCACAAGTCCTCAGTATAGAATAAAGGCGTCAGACATGTCGTTCTCCTAATTTTTGTTTGTGGTCTTTCTATGCTAGTTTATACTTGCCAATTTTCTGAGCTCGCCAGTCCATCGTTTTCTCTTCATTCCCCTATTTCTTTTGCAATCTATGGAGACCCATTTTATAATTCCTAATGTCCATATATTATCTGTCACTCTCATTATTTATCCTGCCCATGTCCATTTCTTTTCTTAAATTTTTTTAGAATACCCTCTATCTCTTCTGTCTCATAGTGTCAATGTTAATCCCATTATCATTCTTTCCATTTCTCTTTGCGTTGTAACTAGCTTAGGTTCTAAGCCTTTAGTAAGGTCCAAATTTCTGATGTGCTCTTATACAGTATATGTATATATGTATGTGTATTTATGCATTCATATTTACATATGAATATTACATCAACGAATTCTCACATATTCAAGATTCCCAAGTTTTTCTGCGATGCAAAGATGAATTCAGACCAGTCAATCAATCTGGAATTTTGCGCCAAGATATACGTATGTATATTTTCGAGACATTTATCCATTTACAGTCATCAATATATTTTATCCCTATTTCATTTTAATCATATTCCATTTGGAATTGGTTTGAGCTAATTTAAAAGTACTTACTCTTTCAGAAATATGTTCATTTTCTTTTATCGGGATTTGCTACAGTCAGCTATCCTTGACTTGGAAAAAGCTGTAGAATTAATTGAAACTGTAAAGTTTAGCTTGAAGAGATGCATTGAGGTCAACTTTTTTTAATGCTTTGTGAGATGAGATGGAGAAGAGTTACAAGGAATTAAAAGGATTCTGGATGTCTGAAAGACTTTCTAGTCCATCCTCGCTCTTTGATAGACCAATTTAGTTTAAGCATTTAGAGAGTTCTTATGATCTAGTCTAACTTATTCATGAATTCGTTTACCCTATTAATGTTTACTACATCCGCTGGAAGTCTATTAAAGTATTTGGTATTATGTATGTAAAGAAATTGCCACATTGAGTGGTGTTGTATTTTTAAAATTTCAGTTTGTGTCCGTTACCTTTGGAATGATTTATGCTAAGCGTGAATAGATTGTTGTAATCTACATTTGTTATTCCTTTAAGAATTTTAAATGCCTCTATTAACTGTCCCCTTAGTCGTGTTTGTAGATGAAATAAGTTCAAACGTTCCATCCTCCGTCTATATCCAAAATACCATAGTATTGGGACCAGTTTGGTGGCCCTAGCTTGTACTGCATCCCATTTATTTATATCCTTCCGAATACTTGGAGTCCAGAATTGGACTCCGTATTCTAGATGGGGTCTTACTAGTGATGTGTAGTGCAGTGTCTTTGTTTCTGTATTGGAATTGACTCTTTATTTAGCCTATTAGTTTTTGTGCTTTCTTTTCAGCTTTTCTGCTTTGTTTGGTGAACTTCAAATCTTAACTGATAATAATACCGAGATCTTCCTCCTGATCCACACTTTCTCTTTCATTACCCATCAGTGAGTTATCTGATTGTGGGTTGAAAGGCATTTTCCATTTTCTGGGCCAATCTCCTAGCTTCATTAGATCCTCTCTTAAGGTTTTCACGGCCTTTATGCCTAATTTAGTATCGTCGACAAATTTGGCTATTATACTAGTTAATCCTAAATCTATGTTTTTAATGTAGATCAGAAATTGCAATAGGATAAGGACAGATTCTTGAGGTACTCCACTTGTAACAGCTGCCCACTCTGAAGCTTCTCCATTGATTACAACAGCTGTTGGTTTTGATACTTCAGAGTGTGTAGACTATCAAGGAAACATATAATTTCTACAAAATTGCAGGAGTTTGTTGGTGCTTCTTTTTGAAAAAGTCAGAAAACACACACTTTGACCTCATTGTTAAGGATTCAGGACGAATTCACTTTCTACCCTATTGTACCTCGTATGTTGTAAGAAGTGAAAAGCCTGTTAAGTAATGAAATATACTGGCTTATGAAAGCATTCCAGTCTCTTAATTCACAAAGTATGGAATTCTTATCTTTTGAGAAATTGTGTTGATTTATTCATGCCTAATACGCCAACACTAAAGATCTCAAACATAAGGGGTTTTCTGCAAAACGCATGTTAGAAAGACGCCACGAGGCCGTAAGTGACGCTGGAAGACCTAAATCATTGTTAGACTTACCGAAAATTTTTAATCCATATGAGGAGTCCTTTCTGAAGTGCTACTTATGTCATCAGCTTCAGATGAGAGAAGCTTCTCTACTTCGAAATTTATTAAGACTACTCTCATAAATGCAATGATCAATGCCAGAATGAACAATATTGCTGTATTGTCAACTGAAAGTATGAAAGTTAAAAGACTAGATTTAGAGGATTTTTTAGAGAGGTCTAGAGAAAATCACAGGAAGAAGAGAAATTTATAAAAATAACTTTTCATATAACGTATAGCAAGAGTTTTTAATTTTCTCTCTCTCTCTCTCTCTCTCTCTCTCTCTCTCTCTCTCTCTCTCTCTCTCTCTCTCTCTCTCTCTCTCTCTCTCTCTTTATATATATATATATATATATATATATATATATATATATATATATATATATATATTCATGAAATTTGATATATTCATTAACCTTTTTATCAAGAGTACCTATTACATAATAAACTTATGAAAAGTTATTTTTTTCTTGCATTTCCACGTTTATACTTCACAATTTTTATACGCATAGGAATTACAGGAATTAACGCGTTTTGCTTGCTTACTATACGTTTTTAATTTTTATATCTGTAATTCTTCCTGATTAATAATTACGTATAATTATAATGTAGCCTACCATGTATCTCTTTTTTACTTGATACAATATAACATAATCACAGATACCTGTATAATGCCTAAATATTCACTGCTGATCTCAGAATATGAGCTAAGACCCTTCTCATATGGCTTTAGAATGCTTCTGAAATTGGCATGTATAGGGTCGCTCCGATAGCTTAGTGCCCTCCTCTTCTTTAGCAGAGCCCCCTAGGTGCCCACCCACGGACAAACTTCTAGCTACGCCACTGGTTTTCACCACATAGAAGGTAAAGCTAACAAGGTAGCTGATGCTCTCTCTAGAGGTGCAGTAATAGGAGTAAGAACTAGGGCACAAAAGAGGAATGAAGAACGTAACCAAAATATTGAAGACCCCCATCAAAATAGAGAAAATAGAGAACGGGATGTGAATTCTCCCTATGAGCAACTCAGCAATCAGAAGACGGGAGAGAGAGAGAGAGAGAGAGAGAGAGAGAGATGAGCGGCGAAGGTGAATATACTGTATGTGGGTGGCCGAGGACATGACCAGGGGTGTCCAGTATGAAGGCCCTGATGATGCAGGTTTGATTGACTTGGGAGGTTGGGACATAAAGGAAGTCCTACAAGGACAGAAAAAGGAGGAATGGATTGAAAGAGTGCCAGCAGTGATTAAAGGGGAATCGGAGAGTTAAGGCCGATTCACACGACCCGTTTTCTTTCCGACAGGCTGGGTGGTGGCTAACCGCTGTCGAAATGTTTTACATTCACACGAGGCGTTCCGTATCCGTTTACCAGCGCGTGCTTTTCATTGTTTACTTAGACTCTGTCACGTTAGGACCGAGTAAATTACGATAATTTTGACACTATAAGATGTTGGTTGATAACTGTTTTGATAAAATGAGTTATGCAACTTCATAATGCTTTATGCACCATGCCAAGAATATTAAAATTGTGATAAACTCACCTGTTTTATTTAATGCCTCTCCAGTCATTTTCCATATCTTTTATATATGTAAATTATTTCTATACATCTTGTTTGCCATGTCAAACATCTCCTCATACCCTTGCAAAAGTTCAATTAGCCTCTAATACATGGTGTCAACAACACACTAACTAATTTCTATGACTCTATACTATGAGGAAAAGTCGGGGTTGTATGCCACGAAACGAACGGGAACGATACAGGTCCTCATTCACACAAAATATCATCCATCCATTGGTTGGGACGGGTGGCTAACTTCCGGCAAACCGGACGAGGTTTCTTGGAAAGAAAGCCAGGCCGACTCGGACGGCTGACGTCCGAGGGCTGCCGTCAGCCTAACGGGTCGTGTGAACAGTTGCATTTGAATAAACGCAAGAAAGCTAGACGCCGGTTAACCGACGGCCAGCCTGTTGGAAAGAAAACGGGTCGTGTGAATCGGCCTTTATCCGTCATTTCTGAATGTGCCTCGCGAGAATTTTTTTTATAGAAAATTATATCTTATATTGTGCTTACGAGAAGAGGGGAGGGGAATTTTGTGCACGGGTAGTTCTTCCTCCCTCTTTAATTGATCGAACCTTCCACATTGTACAGGCAAGTCCGTATGCAGCGCATTTAGGGATTGATAGAACATTAAGGAGAGCACGTGAATCCTATTTTTGGTTAGTAATTAAGAAATCTATAGAGAATTATATAAAAGGTCGTCATGCTTGTAACTGTAACTGTTTCAAAGAACATAAAAACACTGTACCGGAAGCCAGAAAGTGGCCTGTGATTCCTATTAAATTTTATAGGGTGAATATGGATGTGGTAGGACCATTTCCTACTGGTTTAACACAACATAAGTATATATGTGTATTTGTGGATGCATTTACTCGGTACACTCATACTTACGCTATGTTGAATAAGTTAGCAAATTCATTATCCCAGGCGCTGTGCTCTTTCATTAACAGGTTTGGTTGCCCGAAAATTTTGATAAATGATAATGGTGGTGAAATCGGTCACGGACTTGATGAAAATTGAACACTTTTCAGTGACCTCATATAGGCCTTCAGGAAATGGCTTAGTGGAATCGCATAATAGGAAAGTAGTGCGAATTTTACGTTACTTAGTGGCTGATGATCCCCTTCATTGGCACGCCATGCTTCTTACAAATGAGCTAGCTTTGAACATTACATATAATGCTTCGCTCAGGGACACGCCTTTCTTTTTAGAGTATGGACAGTATCCTGTGTTACCATATACGGTACTCATTAATTCGCAACAATTGCCAAATTATTCAATTGAGTAATACCGTGTATATTTACTAAAACTCTTGAGGAGATTAATGAACACCACTAAAAGGTTTTTGAAAAAAGCTAATGAAAAACACAGCTCAAAGTATGATGGTCGGTTCAAAACCGCACCGGTAATAGTATTTGTGGGCGATTTTGTGTATTAGAAACGATTACAACCTAGGAAACACACACTAGAGCCAGCGTATTTGGGTCTGTACTAAGTAAAGATGGTTAAATCTAACACAGTTGTGATACAAAGCATTATTAATGGTACAGTGTCTGAACATCATCAGGCACACATTCGTGTGGTACCTGAAGAGGTAGTTTTCTAAAGTGTTCCTCCTTACCCTTGCATACGTGACATTCCTCGAGTTGAGTAGAATTTTTTTTTCTTTGCTATTGTTGTTGTTTGAATAGACCTCATTTCTTTTTTTGACGTGTTTTAAATAAACTTGATGATAACAATGTGTTCTTATGTTGATGCTTCATATATACGTAAAATGTTGTGGTAATTTTGCTGAGTGTGGCAATATGTATAACATTGCTGAGTGAACCTAAAAACAATCAGAGGTTAAATATGTCAGGTGAGATCCGTCAGGCGGATGCTGTATTATTCATGTATTTATATGATTCCTGGTTGCTGGGTCCGGGGCGGTTCCCGAATGGCAAGTGGCTGTGGGACTAAAAGTTCAGCCTTGAGGATAGGCAGTGTTAGAGAATGTGTAGATGTGAATACCTTATACTTAATGTTATAAGAGAAGGGCAGGAAGATGAATGATTTTCTCGGGAAAACGGCTAGTGGCCACCGGTTGATAGTTGCAAGTGCAAGTGCAAGTGCAAGTGTAGTAATGATTTAAATAAATGGCGAAACAGTAGTGGTGAGTTGTGTTGCGAATTTGTACCGTAAACACGGACAATTAAAATCGGGGATGAAGGAATATCTATTCCAACCCCTGTCCCACCCAAAAAGCCTGTATTGCCCGCAACCAGAGGGAGGTTATTGATGAGGTTGTGTAAGACTGATGTTACGATTTTTTTTTTCACTTTGGGTATTCTGTATTTTAGTTGCAGAGGTCTTAAGAAGAAATGAGTAGAATTATTTATATTGTATTGTGTATATTGTTACATGCAATATTTCATTATATGCTATTTTTTTTTGGGGGGGGGGGTGATTTCTACATATATATTTTATGTTGCACTTCTGTTTAGTACATGGCATGTCTATTCCGGGTCGGAGTGTCCTCCATATATCATAGACTAGTGAGGGCGAGTGTGGACCTCCTCCCGGAGTGAGGAGCTTGTGGGGGGGGGGGAGTAATGTCCTAATTCTTGTATGTAGATATGGGTTGTACGTCAAGGTAAATGAACTTTATAATCATGAGTATTCCACAAAAACCTATAACTCAGCATGTTTTTGTAGCAAGATTGCATTTTGATAGCGAGAGGAGTTTGGTTGCCTTTGCGCACTCAAGTAGACAAGGCTCTCATTCCTGAGAGAGTGATAGCTGTGTACAGTATGGTGTACTTACGAACTTTTTGTCAAATAAAGTGAAGAAAACCCATGTTCCGATGTCTCATTATCCGTCAAGCATGGGACATATATATATGTATATATATATATATATATATATATATATATATATATATATATATATATATATATATATATATATATATATATATATATATACATACATATATATATATATATATATATATATATATATATATATGTATGTATATATATATATATATATATATATATATATATATATATATATATATATATATATATATATATATATATGTGTGTGTGTGTGTGTGTGTGTGTGTATGGGTGTGTGTAGAAGTTGTGGATAATGATTTCAAGTGGAAGACAATAAGGAAAAGTAAAAACCCAATCCAGGAAAAGGAGGATCAAAACTATGAAGCAGAATGGGGAGGCAAGAGTAATCAGAAGTAAAGATGAAAGAGCAAGAAAAAATTATGTAGATGAAAAGTATGAATCACCTGAAGAGATATGGGATATTACGAAAGAGATTGTGGTGCAGCAGAGGTGCGTTGGAGAGCAAGTGGTAAACACCAACAGGAAAAATAACATTGTAGCAGAATAAAGAGTTTCAAACAGCTGCAAAGACAAAGAATATAGCCAGAAGGTAGGAAGAAGATACTAACTACCAAACTAGTAATAGATATAGACAGATGAAAATGGAAATATCTTAACTGAGGAATAGGAACTCAAGAGAAGATGCAACGACTAATTTTCCCAGCTATGAAGGAAGGAGAATGAGCGTGAAGATCTTGAAATGTTCCTCCAGTAGAATAACCAATAACAAACTTTACAGATAGTGAAGTCAAGAATTTTGTAAAGAAAAGAAAAGTAAATAAAGTTTTGCGAAAGACAGTCAAGGGTAACAGAAATGATCAAGGCATTAGGAAATCTTTGCAAAAAGTGGGTGAACACTCTATTGGAAAATATTTGGATGTAGAGAAAATGCCAAAGGATTTGGAAGACAAGTCGATGATTAAATTGTATAAACTTGAAAGGAAACTTATTAAACTGTGGGAACTACAGAAGAATAATGCTTCTGAAGCCTGTATTAAAGATAATAAAAAAGAATAGTAGAAGGATGGTTGAGGAAGTTTATAAATATACAGTACAGAAAAACCAGTTTTGAGTTTGTGAAAGGAAAGAGCTCACAGGATGCTATCCATATTGTAAGACAAGTTCAAGAGAAGTATTTAGAAGGAAATAGGAATGCTTACAATTACCAAGATGGTTAGGCTACTGGTGTTTGAGAAAGAGGAATACCGGAGAAGTTGGTAAGGATGGTGAGGGGAATTTTTGAGGGGGCAAGACAAAATATAGGGGGCCGAGTCATTCCCTATGGAAGTTAGCCTCCATAATGGATCTGCTCTGAGTCTACTTATGTCTTTATAGACATTGTCATCAGAATTAGAAAACTAAGAATTGTGGGATCTGATGTTTGCTGTAAATCTAGTCATTATAGCAGACACAGAAGAATCGCAAGAAAGGTCTTCAGCGTGGAAAGGAGCCCTAGAAAAGAAAAGGATTGAAGTTGAATACTATGCTGGATTGTCAGAGATACTGATCAGTAATAGAGACTGACATGAAGTAGTAAACATTCAAGTGGAAGATTGTACCAGTGCTAAAGCAGAACAATAAGTTTAATTACTTGGGATCAGTGATTACAGGGGAGGGATGTACTACTAAAAAAGCAGTGAAACAGACGGTGAAAGAATTAAGGCAAAAATGGAGAGAAATAACTGAAGTCATTTTAGACAAGAAAATGTCATTAAATCTCAAAAGGAGGATTTAAAAGACTGTTATCTGGCCCGCACTATTATCTGGAGCATAATCTAGGGCACTTAAGAGGAAAGAGGAGAGACTGCTAAGACTGGAGTGACTGACCCTGCTATACAGTTAGACTAATAAGATCGCAAGAATTAGACTACAGTCTACGTGCATACAAACTAGTCTTTTGGTGATTTATAGTTACCAGAAAGATATCTTTTTTTAAAATGAAATATTCAAAAAACCTTTAAACTTTCAGGTAATATCTCGAGGACAAATTCAGCACACCATTACAAGGGAGTATCAGCTGACACCGAGTGAATTGCCATTTAGGAGTGAACATCTCGTAGAGCCTCTTCAAGATCCGCACGAAGGCATATTTAGAGGAGTCTTGAATATATCATTGACTCTTCCTAATAGTGTTTCCCCTAAAGCAATGGTGAGTGACTACTAATATTCTTTCTTATTCAAGATAAACCATAATTTTTTCTTGATAATAGTGATCAGTTGAAAAGCTTAAATGTCATTTGTAATTCTGAATTGGAAAAGGCATCCTCAATTTTTAGGTAGGTGCTGATATAAAAGCCAAGTTTAAGTTAATACTATCTAGAAAGGCCAGTGCTAATTCAATTTTAAAATAAGACTTCAGAACAAAAGTTTAAAAGGTCATTACAGAATTTTATAAGATATGAGATTGAGAACTGTCGAGTAAACTAAAGGAACCGGCAATGAAGCATAATTTACAGAATTATTTTCATGACAAGAAAATTTCATAATGGAAATGTGTATTTTATATAAATTTGAATACAGTATGTAGTTTGAGACGTCTTGTAAAGAAATTGCATGATTTAGCACGAGGGCATTCACCTTTTAGGCAGAAAAAGATAACATTTGACAGTGTTTATATTGATAGTAACTTTAGCTAATGGGCAAAAGATATGCAAACAAATGCATCATCATGGTTCCTACATGGGGAAAATATAAGGATAAAAAACAAATGAAACTAAGGCAATCTTGTAAAATGAAATTGAATCAAAATGGATCAAGAATAACTAATTTGCTTTACATTTTAAGAAACTTTATCAGTACATAACCACAATTGACATACCTGAGTAAAGTAGAAAGGTAGAATACTACAATATAAAACCAGTTATGGAAAGGTGGGATTACTGTTCTTTTGCAAATCAACACCTGTATATCACCATAAAGATCTATAAAATACAATTGTAACCAACAACCACAAAATGTCACAAATTCACAATAGAATTTAGAAGGGTTAAAGTCTGACGACCAACCAATTAAATCTGATTCTTTGATAATACTCTCCTTTCCCGGGTTCGCCACCTCTTGAGTTTCAACCCTAGTTGGAAAAGCATGATGCTATAAGCCCAATGGCTCCAACGGGCAAAATAGCCCAGTGAGGAAAGACAATAAGAAAATAAACTATATCCAAAGTAATGAATAATGAATATGAAATATCTCAACATCAGTAACAATGCTAAACTATATCTGTCATATATAAACTATGAAGACTCATGTCACTGTGTTCAACATAGAAGTCTTCGCTGCAAGTTTAAACTTCTAAAGCTCCACCGATTCAACTAACTGATTATGAAGATCATTCCACAATCTGTCACAACTGAAATAAAACTTCTAGAATATTGTTGATACTGGTTGATGAAAATGGATATTGTATAGAATAATTAAGTTTTCATCTTCATTATCTTTGTTCTTGGTGCATACTCTTGCAATGAAAGATGCCCATTTGAATGTAAATATTGCATCAATGTTCATTATGAAAATAAGAGTTTTAGTTCACTGTAAGATCTGTTTGTTATTCAGGTCCTTGCTTGGTATACAAGAGAAGATGGCGAGGTGGTTTCAGATGCAAGGGAAATTGAAATTGAGAAATGTTTAAGGAATTCTGCAGACATCAACTGGGAAGTCAAACGAGCTCAACCAGGGGAGGATACCTCTGTTTCTCTGTCCTCCAAGCCAAATTCAGTCTGTGGAATTGGTCAGTATATCCCTATTTTGAATAGTTTTGTCATATGTGAATTCATATTATGATTCCTATGAAAATATCGAGACAAATTTTCCACTAATTGACTCGTGCTCTTTTATCCCTTAGGTGTTGTGGACAGAAGTACCATGTTACTCTCTCAAGCATCTGATAGAATTTCTTTGGAAAGTTTATTCAACTTTATTGATGATTTCAGCATCAATACTTATAGCAATCGCCAAACTGATGACTATACATACTGCCAACGTAAACATGAGGAAGAGCTTCCCGGTTCTGTTCAAGGTAAATACGAAGTTATTAAAAAGAATTTTAGATGTTTTGATGATCTCTGAGCTTCTTTGTCTATTTTATGGAAAAACTAGATATCCTCCACCATTTCTCAACTGCTACATAATAAGGTCATGATAAAACTATTAGGAAAGATGATTATAATGCAGCAATCAATTAGATTCAGTAAGACAAAAATTTATGACTAAAACTTAATTTGACCTGAAAATACATCTCATATGGTCTTTATCATTTGTCAAAACTTTTCAAACTAACTTTGATACAAAGCTATGTAGTACAAAACGGATTTCGTAGTATAAAATACTAATTTATGAGCCGATGAAGGTTCCCCAATATCCACTTCACTATATCAAAAATTTACTCATCGTTATCTTTTAAACATGCCTAGCTATTACTCTTTTCCAACCCTTTTTCACTAGTTTTAGCCTCACAAATCTCCAACACTATTCAACACTATCAGAAATTAGTTTATAGCAATGTAAAATGCACTAGCTCTTTGTGAGTGAAATTTTAAGGGAATAGGTGAGAAAAGTCTTGGTTTCACCATAAGGTAAAGGCTTCAGGGAAAGTCTTCAAGTTTTTCTGACTGACGTTGATGTTTATCCACGTGTATGCTCATTTGTTTGTGGTATTTCTATCGCTATTTTTTTTCTTTTTCTCTTTTTTTCCTTCTCTTCACATATGAATATTCTTTTATAGGAAATAATTTGTTAGAGTTAATAGCATCAGATCCTTTTTGTGTCTTAGCATTTTCTTCTTTTATACCATTATGAATGTTAACAAGTATTCTATTATTCACATGGTTCATGTTTTCATCAATATAATGCGATTATAATCCTGTATTTCCTTTCCTTCTGAAGGCATGTACAGTAAAACTGGAAGAATATTCTTTTTTCAAATGTTTACAGCGAAATCGGTCACTGTAAGTGTTATCATACATATTAAGTTCATTAGTTTTAAATGTTATTAATAACCTATACTATTACAGTATGCTACATCAATAACAGTGGAAGTTTTAAATTAAAACTAACATATTACTAAAAATATTGATCCTTCTATCGTTTATCTACAGATGAAATCTGGCCTATGTACTATCACTACTACACCCTCTATGTAGATGCCCTTCAGATGTTTGATGTGAGTTTTTTCTTTTACTTTTTCTTTTTTACAATAACAGTCAATTTTAGCCGTTGTCCTACTTTTATGATTTTCATGTGAATGATGATATTTGAAACAATATTTGAGGTTGTCTGAAAGTGACTGAAGTAGCATCCATGGTAAATTAAGTATTTGAATTTGATAAAGTCGTGTAGGGCTGGTGACAAAGTTTGTTAGTACAGAGCAATGGTAAGTTTTTGAGATACGAAACTTTATTGAAGGTAAGACAATTTTAGAATAATGGCTTTTAAAAGAAAGACCATCATCATGTACTTTAACAAGTTTTACCTTATTGATTGATGATGTTCAATTGTTTCTGACAAACCCTGTCAGTATCAAGAAATAACTGATTTTGGTCATGAAGTTTGTTTGATTGGTCTGTACAGTACTTTCAATCTGTTTAATCACAAAGCCGACGCTGTACTTTCAAACTTCTAGGGATGGGAGTTGGTTCAATATTTCTTAATGTTAAGTTGATGAATATTGTAGTCAATACAGGAATATAATTTAAGGTATTCTTCTGGTTGGTGTTCTTTACCCATTTAGTTTTGTGTTTTATAAGTACTTTGTGTGTTTGGCACTGAAAATAAATATTGCTTATAAGTTGCCAATAGTATTGGGTTTGCCAAGTCTCTTAATTAGTGTGTGGTACAAATTATGTGAGTGAAGTTAAGCCCTTAAACTCTAAGTATTGTTCCCTTATTTGGTCTTCAGCACTGACTCTATCCATTTGTTCTTTTAGCTTGCATGTTGAACACATCTTTTAAAGCTTCCATTATTCTTTGAGAAGAGATGATCCCCAACTGTATTAGCTAAGTAACCAAATGATGATCAATATAGGCGATTTTACTCTTCTAATATACCGGAAATTTATTCTTGATGATGTGGATTATTTTATCCCAATACAGTATCCATATTTTTTGTTGAAATATATTTTTTTGCCTTCTAGGAATCTGGTGTCTACGTCTTCACTGATCAAACTGTTGAGACAAGACCGTGTGAGAGAGCAGGTAAGAGATAGAGATGAAAGAAATACATTTTGCTTTGGCCTTTTTCAGATAGGTTACTCCTTTTGTGTAAGATAAAGATAAAAGCAAAAATCTAAGTTTCTAAAAACGTGAAAAACCTTTGATGCAAATGGTATAAAGATTATTGCAGATTTTCCAGACCAGCATTGCTTTTTGACCAAGGTCATTACAGATTTTCCAGACTAGCGGTGACTCTTGTCTAAAGTAATCACAGATTTACTAGACCGTCAATTATTTTTGTAAATATACTAGATTAGAAAAGGATTTTGCTTAGAATTTATAACTTACACCAAAGGTTATCTAATGATTCCAGTGCTAGATTTAAGCCATTCAATTCATTTTCTGAAGACTTTAAATACTACATACATATACGATATGACAATTTTTATTCCTTGTTCACCACCACCTGAATGTTGAATCAAATTTATACAAATATGCTACTTGCAAATGTTAGGAGATTTAACTGACATACAGTGCACTGATTTTTTTTATATTCTTCTATATGGGAGCACCCTCTCTATCATTGCCTTACGCTTAAAATATTAATGTCCTTTATACAACTGTGAAATATTCTTCACTCAACTATCAAAAATTAATTTTTTAAGAAAATTAATTCAAATAGAGATACCATAAGTTATGCTTATGCCAATTTAAGAACTCGGTTAATATAAGTGCACTAGGGTGTGATGTTCTCATGTAGATCCTTACGTTGATGGAAAGACTTGGTCACCTCTCGGACGGAGGGCCTCGCAAGAAAGTGTGTCACCTGCGAAGCATGGAAAATGATCGCATTCCCCTCCGACCTTGTACCCCTCCTTCGACCATACACCCTTCAGATGGTGGAAACTTCTTGTAGGTTCTCTTACTTGGCATTAACCTCTGATCCCCTTTGTTAAAACCTACTCTTGCCTTTTCCTCCCTCACATTAGCGGTGCTATATACAGTAGCACTCTGGTTTTGCGGGGTCATCTGGAAAAGAGAGGCCTTGCTTAGAGCAGAGTGATTTAGGATGTGTGGATAGGTGGTGAGGCTCTGGGTAGGGTCCCCCAAGGCTCGTAGTAATCCAAAATGTCCTTGCTAAGACAGTATTGTATGGTCAGAATGACAGTCATAAGTAGCAATATGTATAGGTCCTCAATATACAAACTTGATAGGTTTCAAGAAGCTGTTTGTAAGTCGAATTTGTTCGCATTTTTGCCTAGGGTAGGCCTAACCTAACTTGACTCCCATACCTACGAAATCCAGCTTTAAAAGTCAACAAATAGACCTGTTTCATATGAAATAAATATCAGGTTATTGCAAATGTTGTTTTGTTTACTGTATTAAATGATATATTGTTTTATTACAGTATTTCTTTTTCTTAATGTAGTATACAGACAATTGATACAATACCTGAAATTTATGATTTCAGTTGCATTTGTGTTTGTATCTCCGAATGTTTGTAAGTTAAGGACCTTCTGTCGATATTTTGATAGACAGATATAGATTTTTCATTTCAGTAAAAATGATAATAAGGCCTTTGAAGGAAAATTAATGTTCATCAGTTATATTCTCATTTTCTTATATCATCTTGTTTCCATACCAAAAAGAAAAATAATAGAAATCAGTTGATGCTCAAATCTAATGTTACAAATATAATAAGTATTATATTATATTAATGAATGAATTTTTATGTATGCTTAAATTTGGTAATATTTTTTTTTTTCAATTATTAGGATACCACAACACTTGGCAATGAACATTGAAGCACATAAAATTCCATGAAAAATTTACTTGGACTACCTACAGTTTTTGGTTCTAATTTGAAATCGCGCATCCTTAACAGCATTTAGGTATTTTAATTATGAATTTTGTGAAAGAATTTTATTTTTCATTTCAGAGGGATATCGTCCGGTCTATTCGACTACATTGCCTGATCTTGGTAGTTTCAGCGGCACTGGTGTATCTGGTTCTGGTGGTTCTGGTGGTGCTGGTGGCTTTGCATCACCAGTGGGCTTTGGTGCACCTGTTGCTGAGAATATATTTGAAAAGGAGTCTGCGTTTTCCAGTGGTGAGGACGAATCTATAAGGACTGATTTCCCTGAAACATGGCTTTGGGATGTTGTTGTTGTTCCGTAAGTATTTTCCGATAGACTTAATTTCTGATCATTTCTTATTTTATGTTTTGGAAGGATAATGTATAACTTGCTACTCCAAATATATACTATAAAAGCGTGTGGTAATCATTGTGCAAAGTCTAAGTTGTTCAGAAGTTGCAAATTTACCGAACTATTTTGACAACTTAGATTTATTTTATGTTGATACTAACAGCTTGAAAAGTGTTTGGCGATGGTTGGTTGTAAAGGATTTTTCAACAAATGATTTTGTTGAAAATGTAAATAACTGTCAAATTGTCCATTCATAAACTAATTTATATTTTCAACAACAATATAATCTTGAGACCTTTAAGATATACGTAATATTCTACGCGAATTAGAAACAGTTGTGAAAACATGGCTTTATGGAAGTTAGCTGTTGGCAGGTAGGAGAGAGGTAGGTAACGCCCTCTCTTCTTGCATAATAATAACCAGAAATTATGTCTTTTTATCCAAACAATGGTTTTCATTAATTAAATTTAGAAATATTACCAACATACAGCATCATACAAGACCTGAAACAATATGTGATGTCATAACACTCTATCTCCTCCCCCACCCCCAAAATATAAAGTAGCTCATATTGCATTCTATTATGTCGTTCAGTGGTTGTCAAAAAACTGATCACCAGGACTAAGTCATTGTATTCATCAGCAAAATCAAAATATATTCATATATTACTCAATAGACAAAAAAAAAATTAATGGGAATGCCACGCACTCTCTGTTTACTATATATATATATATATATATATATATATATATATATATATATATATATATATATATATATATATATATATATATATATATATATATATATATATATATATATATATATATATATATATATATATATATATATATATATATATATATATATATATATATACATATACCGTATTTCCCGTGTCATAAGACGCACCTTTTTTCCTGAAAAATGACCCCCAAAATCACCCTGCGTCTTAACACTAAGAAAAATTTGTATAGGAAAGTCTGAAAACCCTCAAACACCCAACTAATCATTTACATATACTCACTCAACAGACATAAAGTATAAACCACCAATTATCATTAATATGTAATAAAAAAAAAAAATTCATATTATGCTTTGTTTGTTGAGGCAACTACGACTGATTTCAGTGGTTTCTTCTATTGATATGTAAATAAATTGGGATAACTGGTGTTCAACTAAGTAATATTAACTCAAGCATTTGCCAATATACCTAAAATACGAAAATTTACAGTGCTAGACAAAATCTCACTAAAGTCTCGGACTAGGAATTGCTGCTAGGAATTGTAAAATCTCATTTTTTTTTTTTCCAAAAATGATTTGCTAATTTAAGGGTGCGTCTTACCACTTGTAGCGTCTTATCACACGGGAAATACGGTATATATATAATATTTTTTCAGACACTCAGCAACAATACTTATAGCCACTGACCTCACTCTGTCCCTCAGGTAGGGGGGAGAGGAAGTATCCATACCCTGGTAAGAGGAGTTGTAGTTAGTAAAGGGGATGGGGTGGGAAAGGTTGAATATGTGTGTATGCATATCTAAATATGCAGCAGTCATTTTTAACGGGTTTTGTACACTGATAATGATAATGAATCGAGTTAGCCTGCATGGTTCCTGTGCTTTGCAAGGATTCTCATTGGTTTTGCTGACTTCTTCATTTGGCAGGATATGCAGGTTCAATATCCATTTTCAATAAGTGGCTGTTATTAAGGTTGGCTTTCCCATGTGATTGTGGAATTTTGGATATAGGATCAGCCAGGGCTCCAGGTGAGGAAGCCAAGCAAGGTTGAAAATAATTGTTCACTTTTGAGTTAGGTGTCACCGTAAGTAGAACAATGCTTTCTGACCAAGTGTTTTTGGAACATTTGTTGACATTGCCACACATTTTAATGGTCAAAATAGGGGGCACCGCGAAAGCATAGTTCATCCTATAAGGTTCATGTGACCTTACGCATTTCAACGAATACGTTTTTTTTTTTTTTTCTGTGGGAATATTAAATTGCGTAAAATGATTCACTAGAACGATCAACTTTTATAACATGTTGGTCGAATTAGTGAACCTTGATTACTACTCCATTTTTATCGCTTTCCATCGGATAATGTTCTGTCAGACTTTATATGCACAAAATCCAGTCAAAACTGGAGATATTCCATAAAATCTAGCCTTTCCTGTGTTATGGATTTTTTTCTTTATCTAAAACAAATGAAGTAGTTACATTTACTTTATAGAGCAATCTGCTTAGAGGTTTTTTTTTTCTTTTTTATAATTTCAATATAAAATCCATTCGGGAAGCTATAATCTTTCGTAAGGATTATGAATTTTAAAAGACCTGTTACCTCATGCAAGGAATATGAAATGATGAAATGTTACACTGGGTTGGTGGTAAGCGTAAACATTATATCTATGACCATTGTATTTTCAGGTCAACTGGAGTTTACAATCGAACAGTTACTGTGCCAGACACCATAACTGAATGGGTTGGGAGTGCTGTCTGTGTCCTTCCTAATGAAGGCATCGGAGTTTCACAAGAATCTTCAATTACATCCTTCTTACCATTCTTCGTTGACCTCACCCTCCCACCATCCGTCAAGAGAGGCGAAATCCTTCCCGTCAAGATTTCAGTCTTCAATTATCTCAAGCAAACTTTACCAGTAAAATTGATTATTACAAATATTAATAATAGTATACAGTGAAGATTATGCCAGAATGTTTTTTTTAATTACATAGTAATATCATTATATCTTCCTTTTATAAACGAATTTTCATCAACTCATAGGTTTCTAAGATCAACTTCTTTTCTTAATGGTTATTCAACTAGAGGTGCTATTTCAGATGATAATGTGAAATTGTTTTTAGCTTTAATTTTGAGATGAATATTATACATTTTTCCTGTATTCACGTAAATATGTGGTAAGAGGTAAGTATGAAGTAGATTCTAGAGTAATAATGTCTAAATCTAGAATGATTACCTTGCAGTTGTGATACAGACTTAGAAAAAATACTCCTACAAGTTAGAGAATCGTTTTATAATTTACATCTATGCCATTTTAGAAAAAGGATAAAGCTTATGATAGAGTTAATAGGAAGGCAATGTGAATGTGATGTGGTTATATGGAATTGGTGGAAGGTTGTTGCAAGCAGTGAAGAGTTTCTATATAGGCAGTAAAGCGTGTGTTAGGATAGAAAATGAAGTAAGCGGGTGGTATCCAGTGAGAGTGGGGCTGAGACAGGATGTGAGATGTTTCCATGCTTGTTAAATTGGTTTTTTGAAGGAATTGTGAGAGAGGTGAATTCTCGAGTGCTTGGTGGTCAAAGATTGAAATTGATAGACGAGAGTGATCATAAATGGAAAGTAAATCAGTTGTTTGCAGATGATATTGTATTGATTGCGGACTTGGATGAGAAGCTGGGTCGAAAGGTGTGTGAGAGTATGTAGTTGGGAGTTAATGTGGGTAAGAGTAACGTTACGAGGTGTACGAGAAGGGAGGGTGGTGTTTGGTTGAATGTCATGTTGAATGGAGAGTTACTTGAATAAGTAGATCAGTTTAAATACTTGTGGTCTGTTGCTGCTGCAAATGGTGGAACGGAAGCAGATGTACATCAGTGAGTGAATGAAGGATGTAAAGTGTTGAGGCCAGTGAAGGGAGTGGCAAAGAATAAGAGAGTTAGGTATGAATGTAAAGAGAGTTCTGTTTGAGAAAGTGATTGTACCAACTATGATGTATGAATCAAAATTGTGGTAAATAAAAGTGACGGAAAGACAGATATTGAATATGTTCGAGATGAAGTGCCTGAGGAGTATGGCAGGTGTATCTCGAGTATATAGTGCTAGGAACGAAGTAGTGAGTGTGAAAACGGGCTTAAGAAAGGATTTAGCAGCTAGAGTGGATATGAATGTGTTGAGGTTGTTTGGCCATGTTGAGAGAATGGAAAATGGCTGTCTGCTGAAGAAGGTGATGAATGCAAGAGTTGATGGGAGAAGTACAAGAAGAAGGCCAGTTTTGGGTGGATGGATGGAGTGAAGAAAGCTCTAGGTGATAGGAGGATAGATGCGAGAGAGGCAAAAGCAAGTGCTAGAAATAGGAATGAATGGCGAACAATTGTGACGCAGTTCCAGTAGGCCCTGCTGCTTCCTCCGGTGGCCTTAGTGACCGCTGAGGTAGCAGCAATAGGGGATTCAGCATATAAAGCTTCATTTGTGGTAGATAATGGGGGAGGATGAGCTGTGGCACCCTAGCAGTACCAACCAAACTCGGCTGAATCCCTCGTCAGGCTGGGAGGAGTAAAGAGAGGAAAAGTCCGCTTTTGTTCTTTTTTGTTATGTCGGCTACCCCCAAAAGTAGGGGACGAGCTTTGGTAAATAGATATCATTTGATTTTAATTTCCAGATTACCATAAGACTGGAAGAAAGTTCAGAGTATTTGATAGTTGACGAACCAACTGAAGAAGTTAAAGGCCAAAGAACTACATGTTTGGCTGCTCAAGACAAAGATGTTGTAACTGTTAAGATCGATTTATTGTCTCTGGGTGACGTCAATCTCACTGTAACAGCCTTTATCGACTATGACAACTCTGACGGCTGCAATACTGACGATAAGTCAGTTAGTAAAAGGCAAGTACAAATAATATCCTGAATATAAATTAATAGTAACTTGCATAATCGAGATTCATTTTCCGTTTTTTATTCGCCTTTTTCAAGCTGAATTTATTCTTCTATAATCGAAAATTTAATTTAGATAGAATACCATAGGCAAGAGGATTTTTCTTTTGTTCATGATATGAGATTAATCAATTAATATTCTTCATTGGGCCAGACAAAATTTTTGTAAAGTTTGAATATCATATTTTTCTTATAAACAAATTTAGTTTTTCATCTCTTAATAAGTAAAAATGAAAACAAGAAATAGGTAAATTAAATAGTTTCCAGTTTGGCAAATTGTTACGAAAAGGAAAGATAAAAGAATCAAAATGTCCTGTTAGTTTGATTGTCAATAATATTTTTTTTGCGATGTTTTTGAAAATTCCTTTTTTTTTTTTTTACTTTATCAGGGACACCATAATCAGACCTATCAAAGTTGAAGCTGAAGGTTACCCAAGAGAGAAAAGTTGGACAAAATACATTTGTTCTGAAGGTGAATAAACATAGTTTTTGTGCCTTGTTCTTCTAATATTGCTGTATTAAGAATTATAAACCTATTTTGTATCAACTTTTAAAACTCGATATGGCAAATATTTAATTGTATGTCGGGATACCTTAAAGTGTTCAAAGGGTTTGGGTATCGCCATAATCAGCAAAGCTGTTGGAATACAAACTTTCATTTTTTTCCTCAATATACTGTAACCTTTTTTTGTGTAATACTTTGAGATTATAGGAATTTGTTATCAAGCATTGTTTGTAAATCATTAAATATGTTTTTATAGATATCTTTTCAAAGATATGCTGCTGTGTTCCTTGTGATGTGTAATATTCATCTTATAACATATCCTTTAGATTTTGAGGCTGGTGATGATGGATTTGAGGTATGGGAGGTAAGCGCCCCACCTGTAATAGTTGAAGGCTCAGACAGAGGTTGGGTTACTGCCGTAGGAGACCTTTTGGCGCTTTCCCTTGAGGTTAGTTGGTGCTTTTCTTGTCTGTAAACTGATTACGATTTTACATATCTCCAATAGTTTTTTTTATGAAATTTTAGTTGTTCATTGTACTTTGAATTATAAAGTGTGCTTATCAACTTTGAACTGATGTTCCAGTTTTACTTTACAGAGCGAGAGTTTAATTTTCATGAAATATACTTTTCTATGATAGAAAGTACGTAAATACTCTTGTAGTTATGTACCATCAAAACAGATAGATACTGAAAGAGAGAAAAAAAACTGGTACAAACACCTATATTTTAACAGCATGGTGTCATTGCTTTTCATGAATGTTTAAGCCTTTGTTATTACTCCAGAATTTAGGGAGTCTCATCCGCATGCCATACGGATGTGGAGAACAGAACATGGTGAATTTTGTTCCTAACATCTTCATCATGAAGTATTTAGATGTCACACAACAAAATACTCCAGAAGCATCAGAAAAATTAAGAAAATTCATGAGAACAGGTGATCTTAACTTTTAGAATCGTAAAATGTAAATGAATGATAAATCAATAAATTCTGTGAAAAATCGATATGTGAATATGAAGACAGAGTGAAGGCGATGAGGAATGTATCAATTGTATCACCAATCTATTTTTCAGGTTATCGAAGAGAACTCCTATATCGACATCCCAACGGAGCATTCAGTGCCTTTGGTAGTGCTGATGACTCAGGTTCTACTTGGCTTACAGCCTTTGTACTCAAGTCATTTGCTCAAGCACAGCCTTACATACTAGTGAGTATCCAATGCGTTGATTTCATGGTATTTACAACTTACAAGTTTATCAAAATGTTTTTTTTTTTTGTATAAATGGACTGCATGGTGTGCAGGCGAGCAGCTTAGTTTTATTTGAGATACTCTTGTAAACGTAACTGACTTTATTTTGATAGACACCGAGCTTTTATAATAACATTCAACAGTTTCAGTGAAAGAAGGAACAAAAATTCAAACAGAGCAATCCTGGTAGATACAGGCATAGACAGGCTATCAGTGCAATAGGAGAGCGATAATGACAATACGCACACACACAAAAAAAAAACATCAAAACAAAATATTTTCTCAATATCATAGATATTTTGTATTAGCCATCTTACGACTTGAGCACCTCAAAGATGCAAGACATGTTGACCACTCATTGGGCCACTAATGTTTGAAAATCTAAGCCAAACTATTTGTTATATAACCAGATCAGGATTATATGAGTTGCATTATCAGTTAAATTTGATCAACAAACGGTATGATTCTGAAATTTAAGTAGTGAAAGGTTATCCATAGATGACTACCAATGCATTTCAAATATTCAATGCTGCTGAACTAAACATCTTATTTTTTGCACTGAGGATGTCAACCCTCAGGAGAAAAGTGAGCATACAATTCATACAATTGCAGATTTTTTATTTGATTGTCATCAAATTCATATGATTTTGATGGCGAAGAATGAACATAACTTGAATACGAATGAGAGACAGAGCACCAGAATTTATCTACAGAGTTTCTACCCTGGATACCAGGCAGGCTTTGAATTGCTTTAAATAACGGGAAAAGCAGGATTGGGTTAATTCTGGTTCCTATAATAAAGATAAGACTCTTCTATAAACTCAAACCAAACTGTCTGAAGAAAACTTCATGAGGAGGGAATTTGTCAAAGTGTCCCTGATTTTGTTTACTATGCCTAGTTTGATATCAAATAAGCCTGCCTGCAGTAAACATCGGAAGGAATTTGGTGTACCAAAGGTGCCTTCACATGCAATTTTTATAGAAGGTGATTTCACATATGTTACTGGAATCTAGTTGAATTATGTCCCCCAAAAACATGGGTCTTTCTAATCTTACTCAGTGTGATATGGAAGATCTGTAATTTTCAGAAGAGTTTAAGATAGATATTGATTGAATTAATTCAATTGGCATTATGTAAGCTTGAAAATCATACCCAGGTAATGGAGACCGCTTTGTCTTGAGAACAGACTCTAAACCTCATTAGACTTATCATGTATAAACAAAATTGCAATTCTAGTTTGATGAAATTTCTCCAATCTTTTCCTTGATTTGATTATTTTTTTTTTCTCTGCGGTTCATTTCTAATTATCTCTTGATAGAATTCGAAATGTGTACCATATGCATAAGGTTAACTAAAGAGAAATACAAACTCCAGATTTATAGTTACTAAACAGGGAAGCATTTTGTACGAATCAATAACAAAAGCATGGAAACGAACATGAAAGGCAGACCTATGACTTAGGGCTCGAAAATGCATGGCCATAGCCTTTTCTGGTGCCATTAAAATGACATTTTTTTTTTTTTTTTTTTTTTTTTAGAATTTCAAAACTGGGGAGCGCCAACAGAAGTTCGGATTCCAAAGGAGAGATATTTCTCTCCTGAGCAAAAGGAAAAGTTCCTCTCAGATATTTAAGAGATAAGAATAAGACAATCTATTATTAAATAATGGAGTTTTAGTTATGAAAAAATGAAAAGCTTTAAGTATGGTTAAGTCAATCAGGTGGCATTGATGCCAATAAATCTGGTCAGTTATGTGTATATGGAAAACTAATTTATCTCATATTTGAGCTTATAGGATGTCTATGAAATTAGTCATTTATGCGTTTGGTGGCTGAGGAGATTTCCTACAGCCTCAGAGACTGGCAGATTAAATTTTGTAACTCAATAAAGTTGAAATGACTAAAAAAAATGTAAAAATCAAGATAAGGAGAGGAATAGTTTATAGAATAAGCTCTTTAGTCATAGAAAACAGTATATTGATGACGTTTAACCTGAGCAATTTATTGTAAGATGGTGATCATTTAAATTGTTCTTTTGTATGCACAGGTTGACAAAGCTGATTTAAATGAAACAAGACGATGGTTACAAAATCAACAAGATGAAGATGGATGCTTTTTGTCTGTTGGTAAAGTTTTTCATAAAGGAATGCAGGTAAGACAAACCATGTATAAGGGTTACATTTTCCTATAATAATAAGGTTATCAGCAATTTTTTTTTTTTTTTTTTTTGCTAGTGCCAGATAGATGAAGAATCCCTTTCGATTTGAAAGTTAAGAATAACCGATTTGAGGATGTGACTACTTCAATCCATTTCATTAAGAATTTATCTATGGACAATGAACTGGCTGCAGCTCATGGGCAGAATCAGTAGCATAACCAGCCAATACATGCTCATTATTTTGAAATTAAAACTCCCTTGATAGGCCTTGATGATTATAGAGGTGTAGACCCAAATGGTATTTTTCCTTTGTTTTTTTTTATGAAGATTGCAGATTTCTTAGCTCCAAAGTTATCTGTGATTTTGCGCAAGTTAGCAAGAAGAGGAGCTTTTAGCACTTGTTGGAGAATTGGTAAAGTTACTCCATTATGTAAATGTGTTTGTGGTACTCAAGTCCAGCTGATTACCGTCCAATTTCCATAACTCCCATATTATCTAAAGTTTTGAAAGTCTTTTGGAAAAATGCCTCTTTAATAGGTTTGCTGAAGGTAATCATCTGTTCCCTAGTTTGCAATTTGGTTTTCGTAAAGGCCTTGGAGCATGTGATGCCTTTCTTACAATCTCCAATGCTACACAGAAAACCCTTGATTATAGTCAGGAAGTTTGTATGATTGGCCTTGATTTTAGTGCTGGCTCTGACCGTGTTAATCATGAGGTCCTTGTTTTCAAACTCAAACAGTTGGGAGTGGGTGGGTCGTTTCTTAGCATCATTATTGAATTCTTAAGAAATAGATCTCAAAGAGTTGTTGTTAATGGGAGCCACAGTGAATATAGGAATGCAATATCTGGTGTTCCTCAGGGTAGTGTTCTCAGCCCATTACTTTTCATATTATATACACATGACATGTGGTTTGGCATAGAAAACAAGCTTCTTGCCTATGCTGATGATGCTACTCTCTTTGCATCAATTCATTCTCCTGAATGTAGATCTGTGGTTGGTGAATCCCTTAACAGAGATCTAGCTAGCATTGGTACATGGTGCAAATTAGGGGGTATGACGCTGAATCATAACAAAACTCAAAGTATGATTGTAAGTCAAGAACAGTGGTTCCTCAACATCTGGATCTCATCATTGATAATGTTTCTTTAACTCTGTATCTTTCAATATTTTAGGTGTGATTCTCGACAGCAAATTTACTTTCGAGAAACACATTAGGTCTGTGTCTTCTTCAACTGCCCCAAAAAATTGGCTTATTAAGAAAGTCTTTTAAGATTTTCGGTGATCAATCTATTCTCTCATTCTACCTAGTTTCGAGTATTGTTCTCCTGTCTGGTCTCCGGCTGCTGATTTTCATCTTAAATTGTTGGACAGGAACTTACGGTCTATTAAATTTCTTATTCCTGATCTAGATATTAATCTCTGGCACCATCGTTCATTTAGTTCATTATGCATGTTGTATAAGATCTTTTATAATTCTGACCATCCTTTACATTTAGATCTTCCCGGACAGTTCCATCCTGTTCGTAATACTAATAATTGCAGTTAATTCTAATAGTCAGGCTCTCTTCATCATGAGGTTCAAGACTACACAGTATTCTAGATGTTTTATTCCAGCTGTGACCAAGTTGTGGAATGACCTTCCTAATCGGGTAGTTGAATCAGTGGAACTTCAAAAGTTCAAACTTGCAGAAAATGTTTTTATGTTGAACTGACTGACATAAGTCTTTTTATAGGTTAAATGTGAAATATCTGTGTTGATGTTGTTATAGTTTTTAGATATTTTATTTTAATTGTTCATTACTTTTATATCATTTACTTATTTCCTTATTTCCTTTCCTCATTGGGCTATTTTTCCCTGTTGGATCCTTGGTCTTATCACATCTTACTTTTCCAACCAGGGTTGTAGCTTAATTGATAATAATAATAATAATAATAATAATAATAATAATAATAATAATAATAAAGGTTTTAGGATAGATTTGAGAGAGGTTTTAAAACATTATTTCATGACTGATTTTCTTTGGTTATAAAGAATTTAGTTTATTCCCTCAATCCTATTATGAATATATATATATATATATATATATATATATATATATATATATATATATATATATATATATATGTGTGTGTGTGTGTGTGTATACATATACTGTGTATATATATTTATAAATATATATATATATCTATATATATATACATACATATACTGTATATATATATATATATATATATATATATATATATATATATATATATATATATATATATATATATTTACATATATACATGCATATACTGGATATATATGTGTATATATATATATATATATATATATATATATATATATATATATATATATATATATATATATATATATATATACTGTATATATATATGTGTATATATATATATATATATATATATATATATATATGTATATATATATATATAGAAAATTACATAGTTTGTTATTTCTCATAATACATTTTCCTTATAAAATGTTAGTGCCTAAAAAGGTAAGGTTTATTGTATTTTCTTCCATGGTAAATCAATTTTAAAATTAGATTAAACTATTAGTGAAGTCTGTCAAATTGGTTTTGAATGTGTTAAAATCAATTTTGATTTTTACTATTTTCACCTCCCGCTTCCTATCGTTAAAATGGATATTATTAACTCTACTTTTGTTAAATGTTATGATAGTCATGTTTTAAATCTTATTTCTGGTTTCTTTAAACTAGACATTAATCTAATTCATAAAAATTCTTAATTTATTGTTTGTTACACTGCCAGCATTTTGAGTGTTCTTGAAGTATTTGGGAAGTTTCAGTAATAGTTACACCTTAACTACAACTTAACTACAATCATTCCTTAAAGATTACTAATTGTTCGCAATAATGGGGTTCTGTTACTTTAATCTCTGTTTTGGAATTTTAATTTTGTACTGTCTTAATCTTTAATTCCCTTTGTACCCTGAAGAAGTATAAGTAATACACAATAGCATTTCATACCTGGTCCTTTATTATTCATAGCTTCTGTGGTTTTTCTACTTTTATATATTTACCGTACATACGTATATATACACACATATATACAGTATATATACTTCCTAAGTGTATCGAATTAGATTTATTAGAAATTATAGTGTATACTACCTTACCGAATGATCATTGAGAAATTTATTATTATTTAAATATCCCTTAAATGTCACTATGACTGTTTATTACAGTTGCTCTGATGGTAAAATATGAAAATTGGTGGATGACAACTTTTATCTGTACTTTATGGCATTTTTATTCTATCTTTCAGGGAGGAATTGATAATGGAAACAACTCTATCCCCTTAACAACATATGTGATGATTTCCTTACTAGAAGCTGCTGAGGATCCTTCAAGTCCTACCATTGAATTAGCTCAAAAGTGTATCAATTCTAATGTCTCTTCTGATCCATACACATTGGCCTTAAAGGCTTATGCCCTCTCCCTTGCAAAGCATCCTCGGGCCCAAGAAACAATCGACGAATTACTTAAGCTCGCTGTCGTGACGAAGAACGCTACTTACTGGGAGCTACCAAAATCCCCAAGTGAGTGAATTTCATCATTTTTCTCTCTTATTCCATCTTATTTGTTCATGTGCTTCAACACTCATTTAGTTATTGCTATTGGATGTATTCAAAACCTAGTGGGGGGAAAAGCAGACCCTGACCCTTGGCATTTCAGGCCATGGTACTTTCATAAAATCTGGTTCCTCCTACACGCTTCATCTATTGGCCTTGCCCCCTAGGAGGTTTACACTATCACCTTCATCCTAGGCCTCATGCAGTTCAAAAGTGTCCAACTAAGGGTTTAGATTAAATATCAAGAATATATCAAACTTGATGATATTATATGAATTCATTGCAAGTGGAAGCGTACTGTATGTGTGTGTTTGTGTGTACACACACACACACACACACGCACACACACACACACACACACATATATATATATATACACACATATATATATATATATATATATATATATATATATATATATATATATATATATATTTATATGATGGGTACCCAAATTCACACTATTATATTGCTTTAAAGTCTCAATATTATATAAAAACTTTTATTATTTCTCAACTCATCAGTTTTTTCTATATTTTTGGGTATTTTCAATACACAGAGGATGTTATTTTTAAAACCAGTTGGTTTCCTTATGGTTAACTAATGATTAACATTGTTTAATCAAACATATTTTATTGACAATACTTAACATGGCTTAATTTTGTGTGCATATTGATATTTCATTGTCAAAATCTAATTGCTATCAATTTATTTTCCTTAGGTAAAAGTAAAGCAGTTGAACTTGAAACAGCTGCTTATGCCATATTGGCCTTTGTGGAACATGACTTTGAAACGTATGAACCACAAGTGCGAAAGATTGTGAAGTGGATCATGACCCAGAGGAATGGATACGGCGGATTTTATTCAACTCAGGTAAAATCTGTCAGATTTAATCGGTGCATTGAATAGCATATGAGAGGAAATGTGAGCAACGTAAAAGTCGTATTTTTTAAAGGGGTATGAAATCACATCATCTTAAAAATAAACAAACACTATGAAACAGGTCTCAAATGCCCTGCCTTAGATTTACTAGCATTTTTAAATATTATCTAACTAAAACTTTTTTTAAAGGGACATGAAACTAATAGTTTTATCTATTACAGGACACTGTTATGGCTCTCCAGGCTATGGCCAAGTATGAATCTTTCCTCCACCAAGGGCCTTTGGATGTAACAATTACAATGGAAGCTAAAAATGTATCCCATTCCTTCTCCGTAAACGATTCCAATAATCTTCTACAACAGATGGTGGGACTTGTAACGTTCCCAACTAATATCACTTTTGGTATGGAGGGACAAGGATGTGCAGTAGTACAGGTAACATACATTATAATTTCAGTTTAACTTCAGCCTTTGTTTTATTTTGGCAATTTTACAAAGCTTTTTCATTGTGAAATGTGTGCTGGGACGCAAAAAATAGATATATTTTTAACCAATTATAACTAATTATAAATCTATTTTTAACTAATTATCATACAACAAAAGTATAGTATAACAAAGTCTTTCCCTCTCCAGGCCGTCTACCGGTACAACATTCCAGAGCCTGAAGCCAGCGATGCCTTTGACCTCACAGTAAAGTCAAGAACAGCATTAGACAATAATTGCAAGACTAAACTCATCACTGCATGTGCATCTTATCAACTCCCAGATGGTAAATCCAACATGGCCGTCATTGAAGTGAATTTAGTCTCCGGCTACATTCCAGAAAAGGAGGATCTCAAGTTGATCGTAAGCAAAAACCCCTCAGTCATCAAACGATATGAAGTTGATGGCAGCAAAGTATCTTTCTACATTGAGGAGTTAACAGCCGAGGCAACGTGCATCAACTTTAAGATAATTAGGGAAGTAGATGTTGAAAATGTGAAACCAGGGACTGTTCTGGTCTACGACTACTATCAACCCGAGTTCTTCATTTCAGAGGTAAGATATGTTATTCAGAGGTATCATGTGTATTCTGAAATGCTATAATTACTTTATAAGTTTTCATTATTCAAGTATGTAGAGAACACTTTTATACTCGTAGAAATGTATGCTGTACATCAATATTTTGGTAATTCAGGAGAATTGGAACTCAATGGAATTTGTAAAACATCCCTTATATCAATAGTTTCAATAAATCTACTTGCAAAGTCTTCGACTATAGAAATGTTATTGAGAAATTTCAGCAGAGGTTGACCACTAAGAACATGTCAAATGTACACAATGGCCATATTTTCAGACTTCTATATCCTTTTCCTCGTAAAAAGGAAATACATTGTAAAAGGAATAAGTGTTTGAAGAAACATGCATGAATTGTTTTGAGGTACTTAGACAAAAATTCAAATACTGCAGAAGTTGTAAGGAGAATTTGTGGTTGTGTGACAGAGTACTTTTTAGTAGAATCTTGCTTAAGAAGGAATGTATATATTGCAAGAAAATTATGATTTCATAAGATGAAACTTTGTACAGAATGTATGCCTCAAGGGTATATTTGGATATATAAATGTCATGTATGCAGTTAGCTGTCAAACCTACCATTCTCCTTTAAAAAATTACACAATGTTAGTAATGAAGACTAAGAAAACTATGAAATAAGCGACAGCACTCAATGAGAAATGCCAACGACCCTTTTCCACCCTATTTTTTATAATATTCTTTCTTCCTCGGAATACCATTGATGGGCTATCCCAGTTATATAGTTGACAGATGGTAATATCACATTTCAGGGCCTATAAGACTTTTATCAGTCAAATCAATGGTTGGTAATAATGTTTTACCAATCAAAATTATTGTTGGTAACGATGCTCTGCCATCTCATGTGCCGAGGGATCGTGGAAATAATACAACTTGCAGTTATTGTGTAAGAAAGGTATAAAAGCTACCTATTTTTTTCCCCTGCAGAATTACATCTTACCAGCCCCAGAAGATTGCCGGCGGATATAGAAGCATCTCTCTTCCGTGGCCTTCGATGGATAATTTCAAGAGAATTTCTTTTTCAAGTATAACTTGAGTGACACTAGAACAAGACTCAAGATTTTCTTTTACAAAGAAATAGTAAGTTTGAATTGTGTGATAAGAATGAATTTTGCAGTTTCAGATCAAATTATGTTATAGACTTTATGTTCCTGATCGGGTTTTGGATTTTCCCAATAATGGGTTAATGTCATCAATAAAATTTTAAAAATACATTGAATATGTTTAAGTGCCCAAGAGTAAGGTAACAGGAGTAATGTTGATGTAAGCCGTTTGTCTTGAGATACAATTGGAAATACATTCTTGGTTTGAAAATCTCTGCTGAAAGAGGGAATACAATGGCAAAGCAAAGTGAGAAGCTTAGTCTGAGTAAATTTCACGAGCTTCTTTTTGCCGATGATAAACCTTCTTTAGGAAGGGAGTATGTTCTGATGGGACAATTAACTGAATTGTCGTCAAAATTCAGATTCTATTTGAATTACAGAAAGACATAGGTTTTTGGTGGGAAAAGGGAGGAAGAAGGGGTTGTTGTTGATGTCAGCAGCATAAACTTAGCCACTAAACCCATCTCCATAAGCCAGATCTACAACCTCCCACACATTGATTTTGCACTCCCAGACATCCCACATCATTCCTAAACCCATCACTCCATACAACATGCCACCACATCTGTCTATGGTCCTTTGAGGAGGATGTTGTTTAGAAATCATTCAGATGACGAGCTGGACTTGGACAGATCTGGAGGAAATGAAGAGTCCGAAGTTGTCCTACCCAGTGAGTCAGAAGGGGAGGGGTAATCTGGACCAGCCTTTGCCCATCTCTATGGGAGGAGTGGCCGCATATGCTACCAATCACGGGAAAGGAGATGGATTTAGTTTATATCGATGATCACTTTAAACTATCCTATGCTTTTTATTCACAAAATTTACATGATCTTTGTAAGGCTAGCTTATTAGGATGTGTAAAGCTAGATGATGTTATGGCTCATAAACAAGGGTTTGATTAAGAAAACATCTGAAATCAAAAGTAAAGTGAAATGATTATACACAAAATTTACATTATTTTTGTAAGGCTAGCTCATAAACAAAGAATTAATGAAAAAGTAAAGTGAAATATAATAGGAATAACTTACAAAATGACAATGTGAATGGGGTTATCCCATGAATAAAAGGATTAATCAAAATGTACATAAAATGAATAATCAAAAAGTCATTGAAATAAAACAAAATGTTTTGGCACCAAACAAAAAGTGAAATATCATTCAAGTAACCTGACAATAACAAATGTCCATTAAAGTTACCCCCCCAAAAAATTATTACAACTGTCATGAGTAGACATAATACTTTTAAAAGGATATTATAAAAGACAAAAATATCTATTCCCAGTGTGAGCAGCGAGGCAAGACGAGATTCATTTATGGCCCTGTTTGGGCAATCCTGTCATTACTTCATTGTCGTCAACCTTTTGGAAGTAAACCAAGCCTCGCCGAGAGCGCCTGCCGTGATAAGGAGACTTGTCCTGTTTTAACCAAGATGTCATCGTCTTAATTAGTGGAGTCAGCATATTTTGAAAAACTGAGCCTGAGGGAAATAATTGTTTTAGATATATGACATTATGGAAGGACACGTGTTGCCTTTTTGTTACGACTTAACACGTGGTCCAGATTGCATTAGAAATTTCTTCTAGAAGCTTCCATGGCGTGATCGAATTGGGCGTTTTTGAGGAAGCCATTAGAGATGCAGAATTGTTAAAAAGAACGCCTTCTATGGAGATGACCACTGCCCAACTGTAATTAACTCTGCCCATACATGGGTATATAAACTTCAAGAAGAGATTGTCTAAGAGAGATAGGACAGGACATAAGACAAGAGAGGAACTATGTCCGAAGCAGATAAGATCCAAGCCCTAACGAGATAAGAAACAGAGAAGACCAGAAGTCTGATAGAGCCAGATTTTAACATTCCCTTCAGACAACAAAAGCCTATCTCCAAAAAATCCTGTTATGGCCGAGAAGAAGAGACAAATTGAAGGAGCCAGCCCTTCCTGCTTGTGTCGAGAAGTAGCCAACATTGCCAGCCGCCTGCCTTAGTTTAACAGTATCATCGAATTCCTGGGAGAAAACCTCTGATGTCCCTTCTTAATGCCACCCTTTTTGTGACGTCTTCGAATCTGGTCATCGTGCCAGTTTCATCTGAACTTCAGCTGCCCATCTGCAATGTTCTCAAGTCTTACTTCAACAGTATAATCGAATTCTTAGAAGAAGACCTCTGATGTCCCTTCTTGATGCTATCCTTTTGTGACGTCTTCGAACCCGGTCAACGTGCCAGTTTCATCTGAACTTCAGCCGCCCTTCTGCAACGTTCTCAAGCCTGAAGTCTCCGTACCAGTATCGTCTGAGCAGCTGCAGAAAACTTCCTTAAGTATTTCTACCTTACTGATTGTTCCCCTTTTCTATTGGTGTTTGATTGATTTGATTTGTCAGTTAAAGTAACCAAAGAAGTAACATTAAGTTTCTTTATGAGTTTGTGAATAAACGTGGTGTTTTTTCGTGAGTTTCTTTTTATATTCATTTCCCATGTTTTAAGGGTTGTTGTTGTAAACATTTATTTTACTTATTAAAAGAACCTGTAACAATTTTGAGATCGTAACAACAACACAGGATTTGAAGGTTACAAAAAATCTATGCATGCACGCCCAAATGTTCATAGCCAGATAGAAAGAACCAAATAACATACCCATCTATTCATTAGCTAAGAAAGAAATGGGGCCCCATAGACACCGTTAACAAATTTTCATAAACTATCTACGATTTAGGGTGATCCTTGAGTCCTTTGATTGCAGAGGTCAGAGTGTTTTGATGTTAAGTCATCTTTGTCTGCTGTTCTGATGGTTTCACTTCTCAACAACGATGTTGGATAGGGAACCTTACTAATGTTCTTAGGAAGAACAATAGTAAGGTTTGGCGATGTAGCTCACAAACCTTCACTCTTAATAGAGAAGCTTCATCTGTCCAGAGGCCTAAAAACTTCAAACGTAACAAAAGTAATTTGATGGCCTACTTTAGCTTTGTCATAACTAAAGCCACCTCACTCTTAGGCTCTATTTCAGCTTTGTCCTAGCAACGCCAGTGAGATGCTCAACAGGAATTTAGGGTATGAATGAAGACAATTGTAATGAATGGGAGCAGGGATGTATTGAAGTAAAGTTAAAGTAAGGACCTTTACCTTCGAAGCAGTGAGAATGAATACTGCGTATACTCGCTAACTCGCTTACCTTTAAGCTATTTAGATGAACTTGCTCTTTTCAATATCTCAGGTATGCTATCCCGAACTAAATACATATATTGCAAACACAATCAATCAAATAAAGGGATTAAAAATACGAACATGTATAACCTAATCTAATAATTTCAGTGCTAAATTGGATATCTTAACAAAATCAGAAAAGATAAAGCAAACACAATCAAACAAAATAAAAGAAACGCAGCTCTTAGAAAAAATAAAGAGGTAATAAAATTATTCTTGACTTGACGTTTTTTGCATTAGTAAAGGATTAAATTGGAGTCGGACACGTGGTCCTGTGACTCGAGAATTGACCAATCTCTAAAAGAAAAGATTATACACAGTTTGTACAAAAAATTCCACGCACTCAGCCCGAATTGTGTAGAAAACCAGCAATACCTAAATAACGTAAAATTAAAATCTAACCTAAGAATGGGGAAAATTTACTGTGGGCCCACATAAGTTACCTGCACTCACTTCGAAGAACTAATGGAGTAGCCCTTGTCCCGAAAAACGGACGCGAAAAATCTATTTTTGGGTGAGATAGCCATGACATCCTGATGGAAGGTTCCTTCAGTAGCTTCCTAAGGGTATATTTGACTACAGTAGATATTCCCAGAGAATTAAACTAAAGGTTATCACAGAATTCTAACTTCTGGTGCGAGTACCCTAAAGGTTTCCCTCTAGGATATCGTATATCAACAGGGGACGCATGTATAACATGCCACATAGCTATCTGCACCCCATATAGAGTTAACACTTCGATATGGAAAGGTGGAGAATAACTGGGGAGCCGTTCCACAGTTACACTCATCCGTGGCTGCTTTTGGTACTCAAGACGTAAACAAACGGGCGCCATTGCTAAATGACGTCACGTCCGTCCTCATCCTGAGCCCAGCTTCTTGCTAATCTCCATGATACAGCAGGACAGGGCTCAAGCCATGACGTCCTGATGGAAGTGTACCAGAGAATTAATGTATCGTGGAAATTTTCCCCCTTTTTATGCAAGTGCCAAGGGCTTCGAAAATAGGTATGTAACATGTCCTTACTAGTGATTCCGTGAAGAACTAGCTTTCTGCCCCCCCTGGCAGAGAAGTCCTGGTGGACCATACTAATATTTCGAAGCGATCATTGAAGAGCTACTCACCCTGCGGAGAGTTCGTGCAGGACTCGGAGACAAGACATAAGGTTAATATTCGGGTAGGAATATTATCAAGCATAGGTAAATGCTTAACATTTACTACACTCCCTGGAGGAGAGATCAATCTGGTCTTGGAGGCAGGACAAAGGTTAATATTCAGGTAGGAATATTATCAAAGCATGAGTGAGTATATAATACAATTATATATATTATTCATCTCCTTCAGAAAGAAAGGGGTAAATGAAACTATAACAATCGTATATTTCATAATAAATAATAGGAGCGGAGAGAGACGCATATGTAATAAAATAGACATTTTATTTCAAAGATTGCAGATTATTGTGATAACAATTACAATAATGAATGTAAAGTTTATTTACAAAATAAAGAATAATATACATAGAAAATAGACTTCAATCTTGAATCTGAAAAGAAATTTCACTTTTTAGAAACACAAGTTCCAGAGGAACGTCAGTCTTTTTCAAAGAAAACACATCATGCCCTAGAGCATGTGGCACTCATGTAAAGTCTATGACATTTCACCTTGGTAAGAACAGTTTATTAGAAACACTAAGTGTCCATGAAATCACTATGTATCACCACAGGGTCAACACAGGCACCCGGAGAGTTACAGTCCCAAGTAACTCGCTGTTCTATGCAGAGTTAAACAGCAGGTTTCATAACACTACCTGCGGCTACCACGAAATGTTTGACTTCATACACTTGCTTTGCGTAGTGCTTGAAGAAAACGCGTGATGATTTCCATCCTGTGAAGCTCTTGAGGCTTTCGAAATCCATGCTCTGGAAGAAGTTCGGAGAAGACGCGACTTTTCTAGGATCATGACCTGCGGGTGTACTGTCAGGATCCGCTCTGTGATTTTCGCTCTTAGTTGTTTCAGTGACAAGTCGCTACCCGATGTTTCTCCTTTGAAGAGTTGTCCTCCACAGAAGTCTGAAGTTCTTTGAAGATAGACCTTAAGACTCTCCACTGGGCATAGAGAGACATCTTCCTTCAGGGGGCAGATTCTCCAAGGGCCCCATCTCTTGGTGGGTAGTTCATTCTTAGCGAGAAACGTCGGATCAGGGAAGAGGGTAAGTTCTCCTGTATCTGCGAATAGGATATGACCCTCTTCTCTTGATAATGCCACTATTTCACTGACTCAGGCTCCCGAGGCGAGAGCAAAAAGGAAGATAACTTTTTGAGTCAAGTATTTTAGAGCGCACGAATCGTTGTCCAGGTTGGAGGCAAAATGGAGCACCTTGTCCAGGGACCAGGAGATAGGTTTTGGCGGAGGTGCTGGGCGTAGTCTAGCGCAGGCCTTTGGAAATTTATTGAAGATATCACTGGACAGATCAATCTGGAAGGCGTACAGGAGTGGTCTAGTCAAAGCTGATTTGCAGGTGGAAATCATGTTGGCTGCTTAGCCTTGTCCATGAAGGTGAATGAAGGAGGACATACAAAAATCAATAGTGATTTCCGTAGGATTTTTTGCCTTGACGAAAGAGACCCACTTTCTCCAGGAAGATTCGTATTGCCGTCGAGTAGATTCAGTCTTGCATTCCTCGAAGTCTAAACTTTTCTTAGAGATTCCAAACCTTTTCTTTACGGCTAAGGAGAGAAAATCATGAGATGAAGGTCCCTGACTTTCAGTGATGAAGCGAAGACAGTCGACTTCTGTACTTGTTGAGAGAGAACTGGGCCCGGTAGGGGGATCAGCGTGGGCTGCAGCTCCAGGACCAGAGGGTACCAATTGCTCCGGGGCCACTTGGGAGCCACTAGGGCCGCTGTCCCTTTGAAGGTTCTCAGTTTGGAGAGGACTTTCAGCAGAAGGTTGGGGGGAGGGAACAGGTATATCCTGGACCATCTGTTCCAATCCAGTGACATGGCATCCACTGCTTCTGCCTTGGGGTCCTCGTACGGGGCCACATATCGAGGAAGTTGATTGTTGTCGCTCGTCGCGAAGAGATCGATCTGAAGTTCCGGGACTTGGTGAGAGATGAAGGAGAATGACCTTGCGTCTAGAGACCATTCCGACTCTATTGGGCTTGTCCTTGATAGAGCGTCCGCCGTCATGTTGCGGAATCCTTGTAGGTGAACTGCAGACAGGTGCCATTTCTTCTTTTCTGCCAAACGAAAGATTGGAAGAAGCACCTGATTTATCTGGGGTGATCTCGAGCCCTGACGATTGAGACATCTGACTACCACCGAGTTGTCCAGAGTCAGACGAATGTGGATCGAGGGAGGCGGGGAGAGTTTCTTCTGGGTGAGAAGAACCGCCATGGCCTCCAAGATGTTGATGTGAAACGTCTTGAATAGGGGAGATCATGTTCCTTGAGCCTGTTTTTGGTGGGAGTGACCTCCCCAACCCTCCAGCGAAGCGTCCGTATGAATGTTGATCGATGGAGGTGGGTGTTGAAGAGGAATGGACCTTTTCAGGGCCTTTGCTTCCGACCACGGCTTTAAAAGCGAGCGAAGTCTGTTTGGAAGCCGTCTCTTGAGGTCTCTTCGAGCGATGGATGCGAAACGTCTCCAGACTCCCGCGGCATCCTTTAGCTGTGCGCGAAGCACTGGGTTTGTCACAGAGGCGAACTGAAGAGAGCCGAGAACTGTTCCTGGTGTCGTCTTGAGATCCGTTTGGATTTTAGAAGTCTTCTGACAGACCCTGCTATTTCTTTCCTTTTCTTCTGTGGGATGGAAAGGCGGTGTGACTGAAGATCCCAATGGATTCCCAACCATTGGAACTTCTGAGCTGGAGAGAGGCGAGATTTTTCGGTGTTTATCTTGAATCCCAGATGCTCTAGGAACTGGGTGACTTTGTTGCAGGCTCTTACACAATCTTCGGGCGATGTCGCCCAGACTAACCAGTCGTCTAGGTAGGCCATCACTTGGACGCCCTGAAGACGGAGCTGTTGGACGATTGCGTCTGCCAGCTTGGTGAAGATTCGTGGAGCCACGTTGAGCCCGAAGGGCATGGCCCTGAAGGCGTAACTTTTCCTTTGGAGTCGAAATCCTAGGTAGGAGGAAGCGTAATGATTCATTGGAATGTGCCAATACGCCAGGTCTATGGAGACCGTGTAGGCCCTTTGAGGCAGAAGGGTCCTTATTTGTTGCAGAGTCAGCATCTTGAATTTGTTGTTCGCAAGGAACTTGTTGAGAAGGGATAAGTCTAGAATGACTCTGAGTTTGTCGGAGTCTTTCTTGGGAACGCAGAATAGTCCCCCTTGGAACCTGGTTGACTTTACCCTCCTGATCACCTTCTTGTTCAAGAGTTCTAGGACATATTCTTCCAGGAGGGGGGTTGACTGTTGGAAGAATTGCTGGAAGGCTGGGGGTGGTTGAGTCCAGCTCCAGCCTAGTCCCTTCTTGACAATGCTGTGTGCCCAGGGATCGAAGGTCCAACGATCCTGGAATTGGCGGAGTCTTCCTCCCACCGGAAGCACTTCATTGCTTCTGGTGTCCCGAGGGTTTGCCACCTCGGCCGCTAGCTCCCCTTCCTCCTCTGCCTCTGGAGGGACGGCGAGAAGAATCTCTGCCGGAGCCTCTGCTTGAGCCCCTACCTCTGGGACGAAAGGTAGTAGAGTGTTGCTCATACGCAGGGGTGAAGACCAATGACTGTGACACCACCGGTTGGGGGACCAACTGAAAGGTCTGTTGTGGCTGTGTGGCCACTTGGGGAGTAGCGGTACCCGGAAACTGTCGTCTTTGTTGACGTTGCTGGGGTTTCGGCTTCTGAGGTTTCCTCTTAGGCTGAGGGCCATCATCCTGAGAGGATTTCCTCTTTCTTGACATGCCCCACTTGTGGAGAAGGTTCCTATTCTCCGTGGCGGCTTTGTCCACAATCTCTTTCACCAGAGAGGATGGGAAGAGATACTTACCCCCGATATTGGAGGAAATCAGCCTTCAGGGTTTGTGTTTCACCGTTGCGCTGGCGAACACGAATTCACAACAGGCTCTGCGAGCCCTAGTGAAGCTATATAGGTCCTTTGTCACCATTGCCAAGTGTGATTTGGCTAGGACCATATAAAAGTCCGGGACTCTAGTATCCCCGGCCATACGTTCCAGCTGTACCTGGTGGGACAGCGACGTGGCAAGCCTCTCCTTCGTATCCTGTTCCCTACGAAGGAGGTGATCGTTTAGCTTTGGGAGGTCCTCAGTAAATTGACGACCAGCTACGTCAGGCTCCAGTTTCCCTACTGTGAAGGTTGACTGGATGTCTTTCCAGTGCCTATCATCGGGGGGAAGAGTAATGGAGAAGGGTCTGCACTCCTCCAGTGCAGGGCAAGGTTTCCCTTCCTCCACCGCCTTTAAGACCGCTGTGAAGGCCTTTTCGATGAAGGGGAAGGTCGCAGCATTTGGCGCAACGAAGGTTGGATGCTTCTTGCTAAGTGCCGGCATCTTGGAGTTGGTGAAACCCCTACTCTTCACCGCCTGGGCTAACATAGCTTGGGCCTTCGCGAGATCGAACACGATAACCTCCTTCGGTTCGGTCTCTTCCTTTGAGGCTGGTTCGGACCTGAGCCGGACGTAACAGTCCGGATAAGCCTCGAAATTCGGGAGGAATTCCACTTCTTCCAGCAAGATTGAGCCAACCCTTTCACTAATGTAGATTTTGCCAGTTATAATTGGCATATGCTCGGCATATCTCCATGGGTTAGCTTCCGAGCAAGTGGGGAGGTCCTTAACCGAAATCCGTTTCGGTTGTTTCAGATTAACGAGTCGTCCGGAATTGCTCCTGCGTTTCTTGTAGATTTCTTTCCATGAGGGCTTCAAGCGTCTTGAAGACCTCCTGAGTGGCCGATGGAAGAGGGTCCGGGGTGGCAGAAGTCGAAGGAACAGGTTCCTCGGACGGTGCAGGAGTCGCTGCGGGAGTAGGAGCAGGAGCGACCTCGGTCTCCGAATCAGGGTATTCCACCTGATCTTCCTCATAGTCGAGTTCCTCGCCCATGAGGTTCTTCTCCGTCTCTTCTGACACTTCCGACATACGTTCCACGTTATCGGAATCAAGATGGCACTCCTGCATGGACTGGGCCATGACAATATCAGGTTCCACCACGATCTGGACGGTGGGGATCTGATCATGGGGGACCACAGAGTCTTTGGATGCCTTTGGGAAAAGCAAGGCCCTCAAGTCTTCGTTGGCAAGATACGGTCCGGTGGCGTTCTTCTGGAAGCCACGCACCCATTTGCGTAGCTTCTCTCTAGCGTTGTCCCTTGCCTCCGCAGAAGGAGGATCGTCGAACGCCTCGACCAAACGACTCTTGCAGACTGTACAGTTCTGCGGGTCCCAATACTTCAGGTCGCCTTTCTTGGCGGCGCAGGGGGCGTGGGTCCAGCACGCCTTGTGCCCGTAGAAGTCCGGGCGCTTCACCCCGCAGAAGTTGCTCTCACACTTCATATACTCCTCCTGTAAAAGAAAGAGATCATGAGTACATGGAAGACATAAGAATGACTTACATTACTCTAAAATTAAGATATCTTAATCTAAATTTTTGAACATTAAGGTAATTTACAAGGCATTATAATGCTTGAGAATAATGAGCGGGAAAGGAAGTAGATAGACACATACTTGTGAATCCCGCCCAGTCGGTTACCGTAACCTTATCTGTAAGCAATTTTTTTTGTGGCCGAAGGTCACAATAAGGGAATCCATATGGATAAGCCGAGCTAAGCTTCTAACAGAAATTGCCCGCAGGGTGTAGCAGGGACTGAGACCACTCAGATCCCTAGAGTAGAAGGGGTATAGGAGAAACCCCTTATTAAATGTAGGTTCCGGCAATCGGCTGCACTAAGACACACAGAGTATGCTGGAATATTGTAATGTGCAAACACACAGCATAGCCACAATCTAGGATGGTAAGACAATACCTATAGAAGTGGCCAAGCCATCTGGCTGCAGCATTTTGACTGTCGGCATGTTGCCGGCAGGTATGTGAAGGGGTGCATGTCCCTTAACGTCTCAGGAGGGTGCAGGCAGACCGACGGCACGCCGGAGGCCGGTCCTGCAGGGTGGAAGGCATCAAGACAGACACTCTGAGTATCTAAAGTATAATACCATCGTGGCGACCGCCGGCACAGCGGCGGGTCGCCGGCAGGGGGCAGCGGCTCCGGCAGCCGAAGGCTGACGGCATGGTGAGCTTGGATCAATTCATAAGATAGATATGTATATGGTTGTATACCTAGACCGACGGCAATCAATGCCGGCTCCGAGGGTCGGCCAGCTGTTACTAGGTAAGATGAGGGTTGGGACGTCGGCTGTATGTCGACGGAAGGCAGCAGCCTCCGGCACACGGAAGGCTGACATCTTAGAGGGGAGGGCATCTTATGAAAGAATGTCACCTGAGGTAGTGGCGGCTATCGCATGCAGTAGAGGCGGCAAGGGACCGGCACCAGGATAGAAAGAGAGAAAGGTAAGGAGGGATGGAAGGGGTAAGATCCCATACCCCTCCGGCATCCCTCCGGAGAGAGTGCACTCATGATAGGAGTGGATACTCCTAGCATCCGGCGGCAGGGAGCCGGCAGTCGGCCGGGTGCCTGGGGGTAACCCAAGGGAGGGTTAGAGGGCACTCAAGAGGGGGGAATCCCCCGCCGGCCAGACCGCCGCCGGCAACCAACCCCATAGAACGCTATGAAGGGTATGTGTACCAGAGCGGCCAGCTCAGTAGGAGAACAATGTTAGCCCTACCACTCCACCCAAGGGAGGAGTTGTAGGACTAAGGACAGATGTGTGTAGGCAAGCCTACACCAAAGGGATAGGTGGGGAGGGGGAAGAAAAGGTCTTTCTATAGAGGAGACTCTGTATGAGAACGGCCACCAAGGTAAGGGAGAACGCTCCCTAACCTAGGTTAGGTAGCCCAGAATGAGAACTGTACAGGAGTACCGTCTCAAACTATAATAGGGCAGAGTCAACCCCCAGAGCTTAACCTAGAGAAGGAGGGCTAACTCCTAGACTAGGAAAGCTTGAAAGACACATCGCAAGTTGCAGGGAGGAAGGAGTAACCCAACCAGGTGCAACTGAGGAAGGGCAGAGCCGTTCCTTATTTCTCGGTCACAACCCTAAGGGAGGGTCATTCCCATAGGGTAGGCAGAGAAGTGATAATTACTCTGTTTGTAGACAAAATTCCCCTATATAGAAGAGGAAGCAAGACTACACAGAGGGAATGCCCGCAGGCAGGGGGATAGGGAGCATATAGGGGTTCCTACATTAGGTTAGGATGGAATGATACACAATCAACACAGTCCCCTATATGGTCCCCGAAGGCGAAAACACTTACATCACAGTTAATAGTATGTCTAATAATGACACAATCTTCATAACTTAACCTAGGAACACTGGTATATATCATGCATGAAAACAAGCACTAGGCTGTCCAGCCTAGGGGCTAAGCTAGTGATCTAGTATGGGGTCGAACGGCGACCGAGTCTGATGAGCGCTAAAACACGATATAAGTATTCCCTAGCTATAAAGACTAAATAACTAATAATATTAATTAGTTAAATGACCGGAGGGGGCTGTTCTGGCTAACTAAATAAAGCATGCAACATGAACAGCGACGCCATAAAATGGCGCGTACGGTAGCGGCACAGCTCTGCCACAAAACACAATACAGTGAACCCTCGTTTATCGCGGTAGATAGGTTCCAGACGCGGCCGCGATAGGTGAAAATCCGCGAAGTAGTGACACCATATTTACCTATTTATTCAACATGTATATTCAGACTTTTAAAACCTTCCCTTGTACGTAGTACTGTTAACAAACTACCCTTTAATGTACAGAACACTTAATGCATGTACTACAGTACCCTAAACTAAAACAGGCACAAATATTAAAGGCAATTTTATATCATGTGTTTCCTAAACACGCTAAAAAGCACGTTAAAAAATGGCAACCAATGTTTTGTTTACATTTATCTCTGATCATAATGAAGAAACAAACTGGAGGTAGAGCTTTGCTTATTACCCAGACATATTTCCCTTACTATTCCCTTAGAACTACATCACATCTTCCTACTTTAGAGATATATATATATATATATATATATATATACATATATATATATATATATATATATATATATATATATATATATAGATATATATATATATATATATATATATATATATATATATATATATATATATATATATATATATATATATATATATATATATATATATATATATATATATATATATATATATATATGTATATATATATATATATATATATATATATATATGTGTGTGTGTGTATATATATATATATATATATATATATATATATATATATATATATATATATATATATATATATATATATATATATATATATATATATATATTTTATATGTATACACATATACATACCAACATATATACATACATACATATATACATAAATACATGCATACATATATATATATATATATATATATATATATATATATATATATATATATATATATGTTACTGTATATATATGGGTTATGGAAAAAATCCGCGAAGTGGTGAATCCGCGATGGTCGAACCGCGAAGTAGCGAGGGTTCACTGTATTTTACGAAAAATAGAAGTTACTTTACGGCTAGAGCTTATTTAAACAATACTTGGACCTGGTACTTAACTTTCCAGAAGAAGGCGAGGCTGAAGATAGCGACATAACGGCGATGTAAGCAGATGAAAAAAGCACTTAGGGAAAATACGACTTAAGCGAGAAGCTACAGGCAGAAGGATGAGGACGGACGTGACGTCATTTAGCAAAGGCGCCCGTTTGTTTACGTCTCGAGTACCAAAAGCAGCCATGAATGAGTGTAACTGTGGAACGGCTCCCCAGTTATTCTCCACCTTTCCATATCGAAGTGTTAACTCTATATGGGGTGCAGATAGCTATGTGGCGTGTTATACATGCGTCCCCTGTTGATATACGATATCCTAGAGGGAAACCTTTAGGGTACTCGCACCAGAAGTTAGAATTCTGGGATAACCTTTAGTTTAATTCTCTGGGAATATCTACTGTGTTCAAATATACCCTTAGGAAGCTACTGAAGGAACCTTCCATCAGGACGTCATGGCTTGAGCCCAAAAATGGCCATTAAGTAGCTTGCTCTCACCTTTCGCTGACTGGCCCACCCCTCTGTGTTCCTCTCTTCTTGGCTGATCAGTATCACTGGCACAGCTTCCAAGGTCATCTTCTTCTCCTCTCTCTAGCCGTTAGGACACTAGGACTTGTCTGTCCTCCTCTGGTTGGTGGGGAATGAATCTAGCTTGGGGAAGTTGGGGGGAGCCACAGCTGCCCGACAGGTGGAGAGGTTGACCCATGCAGTCAGAGTGGTGTCTCACTAGCGAATGGGGATTGGGGACTCCACAAGGTCAAATCGGTTTACCCGGGGTTAGCTTCTGACAGGCGAGTCTTGTTGAGGTGCCATATCAGGAATTTTGTCCAAGGCATTATATTTTTGTAAGGAGTGAGGTGAAGTCAGGAATTTGTTCAAAATACAAAGAACAATCTTGCAACTCAAGAAAACATATATGATAATAATCCTACTCAAGCTGGCATACAAAAATTAATAATCTAAAAGAGTAATTAGCACAGGGCTAGTGCAACGGGCATAAAATCCTAAAATTAAGTAGATCTGAGTTGGTATTGAGAGATAAAAGCTGCTTACACATCAGCAATACTAAAATTACTCAAATTATGTTCAATATATAAATCAAAACACGTAGTTTAAGAAAATAATCGTTACGCAGGTTATGGTCGTTTGCTTGCTGTAGATTGACCAGAATTTTATCCAGATGGGGGCTTTTTGGACAATATGTCCTAGCCCCCAAGTCAATTAAGTAGCTCTGCACCTAGAGCTGTTGTGTCAGCAATATTTTATTCTTATAAGAGCATTCAGTGTAAATTTTGGCAGTGCTAGAGTGTGGATGTGTTGAGTCGTGTTTTAGCTTTGTGTTTCTTGCTTAGAATATCATCATTGAAAAGATATTAGTTAGTCTTATGGAGAAACCTAAGGGATAAGAAACAATACTCTATGTCTGCTCCTAACTATGTCTGCCTCATATGTAATATCACAGAGGGAGAAATGAAAAAATGAATAGTATGTGAATGTAATAGAATCTACCATAAGAAATGTGTGTATATAGTGACAGCCATCAGTGAGAATGAACGAAATAACCTAGACTGGTTATGCCCACACTACATACGTGAAGCCAGACAAAACAATTTAGTAATATCAAAATTAAAGGAAGATGTGAACGTGAGAGATCTACCCCTGAACGAACATGATGTGAAAATAGATGACTTGGAATTTGGAAAACAAACTTGCAGACCTTAGCGCAGACGCAGCAAATTCCACCCAGACCACCGACCTCACTGAGAAAGTTGACATTCTTGTTAGAATATTAAACTTCTATTTATGATGCATTAGTGTTGTTGATTATGCGCTTGGGTACAATCATTTGTTTTTACCCATAATTCTTGTCATGATGTGCGTGGCTGGACGCCGCTTTCTTTTGTCCATGTAGTGTAACCGGCAAGTTCATGGCCGAAGGAACTGTGTACTGCTGCCTCCCACATTCTCCATTAAAGTGACTCTTTTAGTGATAATCTTTTATTATAACCCACCATCATGTCCTTCGAGCTCACAGGTTATGGGCCCAGCTCAAGCAAGAGGAAGTTGTATTTTGATGGTGATGAGGAGAAATATGAAATGTGGGAGATAAAATTTCTAGCCCATCTGAGACTTCGAAAACTTACCCTAGACGAAAGTGAAGATCAAACTTCATCGGAATTCAGTGCTGAAAATGCTGACATTTTTGCCGAGATCGTTCAAGTTCTAGATGATAAGAGCCTCCAATTAATAATGAGAGATGCAGTCAACGATGGAAGAAAGGCATTGGAGATTCTACAGGACCATTACCGAGGTACTAGGAAACCAAGAATCATCTCCCTCTACACGGAGCTGACATCACTGAAAATGAGAGGGAAAGAATGTGTAACGGATTATTTTCTTCGAGCAGAGGCAGCCTCTACTTCGTTAAAGTCAGCTGGTGAGACGATCAGCGACAGCCTTCTTATTGCTATGGTGTTGAAGGGTCTTCCAGAGGAATTTACTCCATTTAATACTGTTGTTATGCAGAAGGATACCGAGTCTACGTTTCCAGAATTCAAGTCTCTGCTACGGAGTTATGAAGAAAGCCTGAGGAGTCAAGAGGCACACAGGCCTGATGTGAAGAGTGAGAACGTCCTTAAGGTGAATTATAAGAAGAATCCTGATTATCAGTGTGGTGGATCTGCCAGTGGCTCATCAGTAAGATGTTATTCATGTGGTAAGACTGGACATAAGTCTTTCGAGTGTAAGTTGAAGAAAGACAGAGGTAAGTGGGTGCAAAGAATGCAAAACCATTACACATAATTTTGATGAATGTAGAAAGGCTAATAGGCCTACTAGATTTTCTAGTGCAACTGTGAATGTTTGTAAGCTTAGATCAACTAATGATTATAATGATGAAGAATGTTGTTTCAAAATAAGTTGCTCTGTTGATAACATATCTACAGATGTATGTAATGTTTTTGTTGATTGTGGTGCTACTACCCACATCATTACTGACAAATCCAAGTTTAAGTGTTTTGATGAAGACTTTGATGAATCAAAACATATGGTTGAACTTGCAGATGGTGCAAGATGCAAGAATATTGTTAAAGGTAAAGGTAAGGCTAAAATTGTACTTTATGATACAAATGGTATAAAACAAAATGTTGTTCTTGATAATGCCTTGTATATTCCTACTTTTAAGCAGAATATATTTTCTGTACAATCAGCTGTTAGTAAAGGAGCTACAGTAAGCTTTAATCCTAATCATTCTGAGTTGATAAGTCCAAATGGTGTGTCTTTTGAAATAAATAAGAAAGGTAAGCTATATTATCTAAATAATGTAAACTCATGTAAATCTCGTTCACTAGAGGAGTGCATAAGGTTTTGGGACACTGCAATGTTAAAGACATTTTGAAGTTAGAAGATAAAGCTGAAGGTATGAAAATTAGTGCCAAAAGTAAATTTGATTGCATAACTTGTCATGAAGGTAAAATGCATTTATCTAGGAACAGATTACCAGATGAGAGAGCAAAGAGTAAAATGGAATTTGTACACTGTGATCTTGCTGGACCAATGAGTATTGAATCAAGGGAAAAATCTAAATATTGTATTGTTTTTGTAGATGATTATTCAGGATCTGTTTTTGTTTATTTCTTGAAGCAGAAAAGTGATGCACTTAATGCTACTAAGAAATTCCTTGCTGACACTAGTTCTTATGGTGTTGTTAAAAGATTAAGGTGTGATAATGGAGGAGAATTTACTTCTTCAGAATTTAAAGAATTTCTGGTAAGTAATAAGGTTAAACAAGAATTTTCTTCACCAAATTCACCACACTAAAATGGTACTGCTGAGAGAATGTGGCGTACATTGTTTGAAATGGCTAGATGTCTCTTAATTGAAGCAAAGCTACCAAAATTCATGTGGAATTATGCTGTTAGGGCAGCTGCTTATATAAGGAATAGGTGCTACAATTCTAGACTAGATAAAACCCCATATGAAGTGTTAACGTCTAAGAAGCCTAAACTTGAAAATATGCATATTTTTGGTTCCCTGTGTTATGCTTATGTAGAAAAGAAAGCTAAGCTAGATCCAAGATGTGAAAAGGGAATATTTGTTGGTTATGATTCATACAGTCCTGCTTATCTTGTATATTATCCAGGAACTGACAGTTTGAGAAAGGTTAGGTTAGTACATTTTACTGATAAATTCAATTTTGCTAAATCCCAAAGTCTAAAGGAAGATGGTGAATCAGAAGATAGTGAATCTGATTCTGATAATGAGAATGTCATTTGCAATGAAAAGAAAACAACTGTTAATGATAATCAAAGTGATCCTGTTTCTAAACATATCCTTGTTGAAGATGAGCATAGTGAAATTAATACCGATTTGACTGAAACTGAAAGGGAAGGAGAGTCCCGTTACCCAAGTAGGGAGCGAACTGCTCCCAAATATCTTGAAGAATATGTTGATCCTGATAATGTTGATTTACTGGGCTATTCTGTTCAGTATTGTTGTAAAGTAACTGAAATTCCTGGAAGCTATAGAGAGGCATTAAATTCACATGTGGCTTACAAATGGATAGCTGCAAAGGATGATGAAATTCAATCTTTGAGAGATAACAATACTTATGAATTGTGTAGTTTACCAAACAACCGTTGTATTGTAGGTGGACGATGGGTATATGTCATTAAAGAAGGGTTAAATGGTGAAGAGCAATATAAAGCTCGCTATGTTGCAAAAGGGTATTCCCAAATTGAAGGTGTTGATTATACTGATACTTTTTCTCCTACAGTGCGTATGACCTCAATTAGAATGCTCATGCAATTGGCAGTACAATATGATTTAATTGTGCATTGTATGGATTTTAAAACTGCCTATCTTAATTCTGATATTGATTGTGAAATATTTGTTCAACAGCCTGAAGGTTACATTGAGGCAGGTAGTAATAAGGAACAATTGGTTTGGAAACTGAATAAATCTCTGTATGGTTTAAAGCAATCAGGCAGAAATTGGAATAATATGCTCCATGATTTCTTAATTCAAAATGATTTTGAGCAGTCATTAAGTGATCATTGTGTGTATGTCAATAAAAGACATAACTTTCATGTAATTATTTTGGTTTGGGTTGATGATATGATCATTGCCAGTAGTAATGAGAAAGCTCTGTTTGACACTAAACGTGTATTATGTCATAGATTTGAGATGAAAGATTTAGGGAAACTTTCATGGTTTTTGGGTATTGAGTTTGTTTTTTATGGAGATTGTATAAAAATGAACCAGAGTAAGTTCCTTGAGAAAGTTTTGAGAAAGTTCAAAATGGATGAATGCAACCCAAAGTCAATTCCTTGTGATCTAAGTGTTAATAAGTGTACTTTTGAGGAAAGTCCTGAACTAGTTGATAGTACTCTTTACAGAAACATTGTTGGAAGCTTGATCTATATCATGATTTGTACTAGGCCTGATTTAAGTTTTGTTGTGTCTAAACTTTCACAGTATATGGCTAGGCCAACTCAAAGTCATTTGGCTATGTGTAAATATGTTCTAAAATTTCTTAAAGGTACTAAACAACATTGCCTTGTTTTTAAGAGGTCTTACGATACTATTGAGATTTCTGGTAACTGCGACTCAGACTGGGGTAGTTCTGAAGATCGTAAAAGTATTTCAGGTTATTGTTACCAAATGAATGCTGATAGTGCTCTTATTTCTTGGAAGAGTAAGAAACAAAGCAATGTAGCTTTAAGTTCTTGTGAAGCTGAGTATGTTTCATTGACTTTTGCTATCCAAGAAGCAAAATTTTTGCAGCAGTTGTTAACTGATATGATTAATGTTGAAGTCAAACCCATCATATTATTTGTTGATAACCAAGGGGCAATTAAACTTGCTAAGAACCCTGTTTACCATCAAAGGTCTAAACATATAGACATACGCTATCATTTTATCCGTAATGAAGTTATGAGTAAAAATGTTGATTTAGTGTATGTCCCCTCAAGTGAAAATAAAGCAGATATGTTTACAAAACCAGTAACTAAAGCAAAGTTGATTTATTTTAATTTGTGTCAATAATGGTTTTGTAATATTGACCTTTGATAGCTTTGTATCTTGTTTGTTTTTTGATTACCATGATGCATATATTTGTTTGATGTGTAGTAATTTGCAGATTGATGAGAATAAAAGTTTATGAGGGGGTGTTAGAATATTAAACTTTTATTTATGATGCATTAGTGTTGTTGATTATGCGCTTGGGTACAATCATTTGTTTTTACCCATAATTCTTGTCATGATGTGCGTGGCTTGACGCCGCTTTCTTTTGTCCGTGTAGTGTAACCGGCAAGTTCATGGCCGAAGGAACTGTGTAGCCTACTGCTTCCTCCCATATTCTCCATTAAAGTGACTCTTTTAGTGATAATCTTTTATTATAACCCACCATCATGTCCTTCGAGCTCACAATTCTTGCCATGAATATGGAATCAATTAAAGCAACACTTCAAACATTGATAGACCCAAAACCGGAGAAACCAACATTTGCTGACTAAGTTAAGGAAAAATATCTGTTGATAATTAAATGAACTAATACAGCAACAAAGATTACTGAAAGAAAACGTGAGGTTGAAAAAGCACTTAAAGACATTCCTATACTTAACACAAGGTCAGCTACGAATGGAAATGTTGTAAACGTTGCAAACAATATGATCAGAGAAGAGGCGGCAAACAAAATTCAGACATTGGTGGCTGACATTGAAAAGAGAAAAATCGGAAAACTAAAACCAAAAATAATGATATGCAATGTGTACAATGATGAAGACGATGTAGTAAAGGCTTTGATTCAAAGAAATTGCTGCCTGGACCAAATCCAAAATATAGAAGATAAGATTAGTGTAGTCCTGAAGAAAAATGCCTGGGGGGGGGGGACGGGCACCCACTATGTGCTGAAATGTGGTCCTGAAGTTCGGAGGGCTATTCATGATAATGGGGACAAAGTTTCCTTACGATATGGTATCTATAACATACGTGATAGGTACCACGTGATCACCTGCTACCACTGTCAGAGGTATGGACATTTTGAAAAAGATTGCAAGTCTAAGAATAAAGATAAAGTCTGCGGGAAATGTTCAAGGAGACACTCCACCAAGGAGTGTAATTCGCAGGTGTCAAAGTGTATAAACTGCAAAAAGTTAAACAGACCAAGTGACCGCACAGTAAATTCTAGAGACTACAATGCTTTTGACTTGGAATTGAAAAGACTAGCGAAAAATACTGATCATGGTTACTAGGGATGTCATAAACTGTGGCTATGTAAATATACAACCTGTAGGTAATAAGACTGTTCAAATTTGAGAATTGATATACGAGAAATATTTAGATATGCTAGCATTATCTGAAACATGGTTAAATAACTTTGACAAGGCAAAGATCATGAAAGTGACGCCCCCAAACATGCCTTCTTTCACATACCGAGAGAAGGTAGGTCTGGTGGGGGTGTTGGACTCTTTATCCATAAAGTTAATCAAATCTCAAAACATTGAAAAGAATTAGTGTAACAAGCTTTGAATACATAGAAATAAAATTTACGCCAAAAAATAAAAGAATATCCTTTGTAACAATCTACAAACCTCCTAAAGCAAACACTAGTATCTTTTTTGAAGAATTCGGTGCTCTCATTGAGATGATTATCATGGAGAAAAACGAATTAGTTATCTGTGGAGACTTCAATTTTTGGATGGATGACGCATCAAATCCTGACGCTTTGGCATTTAGTGAGTTACTAGAATCATATCAACTAATGAATAATGTCGACTGTACAGTACAACTACTTTAACTGGGCATACGCTTGACTTAGTCCTAAGTGATGACATGAATAATATTGTATCTGATATAAAAGTCGAAGAGAAATGTATTATCTCCCCAGTACACAAACTTATTTCATTTAGTCTACCTATACAGAAACATGCATTAGTAAAGAAAATAAACTTTAGACATAATTAAAATTTGCCTCCTACCATATTTATTGAAGTTACAGAGAAAATAAATGATGCTATCAACATTCCCTGTGATCATGATGACCAACGTCTTTTTGGAGCTAAGTGTGCTAACTGTCTTATGACCACTCATAATAAAGTGAGTAAAAGTGAATATGATAGCCTACCATGTGCCCACCGATGGAAAAGACTATAACCGTAAAAGACCAATCTCCTTGGTTTAATGGAGAGGCTGGTAAAAAAGAGAGAAAAAAGACGTAAAGAAAGAAAGTGGAATAGGTTAAAAACTGAAAGTACTTGGGTAGAATACAAAACTGTTGCTTTTTAATATAACTACCTACTATGAAGAAAAAAAAAGTGAATACTATAAGAGAAAGATCCTCGAAGCAGCAACAGACATAAATAAGTTATATCGACTCCTGAATGGTATAATAGGAAATGTAAAAGAAAAGAAGCTACCTGATGGATACAGTGACCAGGAACTAGCAAATAATTTTCTAGTATTCTTTAAAAACAAAACTGAAAATATAACCAGGACATTTGTAAATACTCAACATCAGATTAATGATACACCAGGCACACAGACAAAATTAACAATATTTAACAACATAACACAAGATGACATCCCCAGAATTATCAAGAGAGCAAAGAAAACAATCTGCGCGATCGATCCTATGCCAATATTTGAAGTAATTGGAGAGAGACTTTTCTAGTCTAGCCGAAATAATAATGAAAATAGCAAATGCATGCATTATTGAATGTAAGTTTCCTAAATCTGAGAAAATGGCTATAGTCACACCAGTTCTAAAAAATGCACTCTACTACCAGGAATTTAGCTCATATAGACCTATTTTAAATCTATCCTTTGTCTCAAAAGTGCTTGAATATTTAATTCTTGAACAGCTAGTCAGCCACTTAGAAGTAATAGAAGCTTTGCCTGACAACCAATCTGCTTACAGAAAACTATACTCTACGGAGACACCCATCTGCTCTGTTGTAAATGATATGCTAGAAATTATGGATGAAAATAAATGTGTTATCTTAATACTGCTCGATCTGAGGGTTGCTTTTGATACAGTTGAGCATGAACTGCTACTAAATGATCTACAGTCCATCAGCGTTGAAGATCAAGCTCCTTCGAATACCCCAAAAGACTACTTAGTTGGTAGAAATTACTGTGTACAAATTGGAAACTCTTATTCATCATATGAACCCGTAAATAGAAGGGTACCCCAGGGGAGTGTACTTGGCCCAATCTTATTCTGCATCTATACTATTGGTCTATCGAAAATGCTACAAAGGCAGGGCGTGAAGTTCAAGCTATTTGCAGATGACACAATATTACTTCTCCATAAATGATAACATGACACTACTGAAATTCTAAACCAAATTCTTGTAGTGTTAGAGAATGGATGACATTTAAACAACTAAAATTAAATGAGAACAAAACTGAATTCATGGTGGTGGGCAAGAGAAACCGCGTGAGAAACTTAAGTGATATTCAAATGAACATAAATAATGACTCGATGCCGATATCTAGTAAAGTTCGAGATCTAGGTGTATTTCTTGACTGTAACCTGTCTCTAAATACCCAAATAAATAATGTAATAAAAACTGCTGGTTATCATCTAAGAAATATTGCGTTTATAAAAAAGTACCTGGCCGGAAATTCTGTAAAGAAACTTGTGATAAACTGTGTTATTACCAGGATTGACTACTGTAACTCTATCTATTACAATTTACCAAAAATTATATTTTCATTAATAAAATAAATTTTTGAACATACTTACCCGGTAGTTATATATATAGCTTACGTCCCCGACGTCAACGGCAGAAAATTCGAAACTCGCGCCAACCGCCAGTTGGATAGCCAGGTGTACCACCCCTGCACCCTAGCGAGGTACCTGGGAACCATTCCAGTGACCCTCATATATTCCATGCCTCTAGTCTCTTAGAGGGGAGGAGGGTGGGTCTAAAATTATATATAACTACTGGGTAAGTATGTTCAAAAATTTATTTTATTAATGAAAATATAATTTTCAAACACAAGACTTACCCAGTAGTTATATATATAGCTGATTAACACCTTTGGTGGAGGGTTAGAGACAGCTAGCATATTTGGAATTCTACTTAAGAGTTAATTCAAACAAAACTTAAGGGTTCGTACCTGATAAGAAAGCTGACTTCAATGATACTCTGCCTCATTATGTCTGCTAGCCTTATGAGATCCAGCGATCCTCCCAGGGGCTGAAGATCTTGAAGGGACTGTCAAACCGGTGTCTAAACCTCATCATGACAGAACCTCCTCCAATAACCAATTCTGGAACAAACATGACCACCTGACAAAATCAATGATTGTGGAAGACTGACACAATCTCCACAAACAACCATAAAAAACAATTAAAAGTACCAAGATAAGAAAAGGTTATTGGGATTATGGGAACATAGTGGTGGATCCTTCACCCACTATTGCACTCGCTGCTACGAATGGACCCAGAGTGAAACAGTCCTCATAACAAGTCTGAACACCTTTCAAATAATATGACGCGAACACGGATTTGCTCCTCCAGAAGGTCGTGTCCATTATGCTTTGTAGAGATCTGTTCTGCCTGAATGCTGCCGACGTTGCCACTGCTCTGACTTCATGAGACTTGACCTTTAAAAGTCCAAGGTCTGATTCATTACAATGAATATGAGCTTCCTTAATTAAAAGCCTGACAAAATATGACAAGGCAGTTTCAGACATCTGTAAAGAGGGCTTTTTTACTGAACACCACAAAGATTCAGACTTGCCTCGTAAGTTTTTTGTTCTCTCCAAGTAGCATCTCAGAGCTCTAACTGGGCATAAGACTTTTTTTACTTCATCTCCAACCAGATCCGTAAGATTTGGAATCTCGAATGCTTTGGGCCAAGGCTGAGAAGGGCGTTCGTTTTTGGCAAGAAAGCTTAATTGCAAGGAACAGAATGCTTTACCATTACGAAATCCAAAGTTTTTGCTAAATGCATGAATCTCGCTCACTCTTTTGGCTGTCGCAAGACTGACCAAAAATAAAGTCTTCATAGTGAGGTCTTTCAAGGAAGTTGAACCCAGCGGCTCAAACCTGTCGCTCATGAGATACTTCAAAACAATATCCAGATTCCAGGCTGGAGAATCTTGGTTCCGTCGTTTTGAAGTCTCGAAAGACTTGAGAAGCTCTTGCAGATCCTTATTGCCAGAGAGGTCAAGGTTTCTATGCCTAAACACAGTAGCTAACATAATCTTATAGCCTTTAATAGTAGAGGAGGAGAAATTGCACTTCCTTCGAAGACATAGCAGGAAATACGCAATTTGAGCTACAGAGGTACTGGATGAGGAAAGAGAGTTGACTCTACACCACTCTCTGAAAACCTTCCACTTAGATTGATAGACCTTGATGGTTGATGGTTGAAGTCCTTCTTGCTCTCGCAATAGCTTGGGCTGCCTCCTTCGAAAAGCCTCTAGATCTAGCGAGTCTTTCGATAGTCTGAAGGCAGTCAGCTGAAGAGCGTGGAGATTTTGATGCAATCTTTCCAAGTGGGGTTGTCTGAGTAGATCTACTCTTAGAGGAAGAATTCTTGGGGTGTCTATCACCCATTCCAGTACCTCTGTGAACCATTCTCTTGACGGCCAATAGGGAGCCACTAGGGTCATCCCGGTTCCTTTGGATGTCACAAATTTCTGTATTACTCTGTACAGGATCTTGTAAGGTGGGAAGGCGTAGAGATCTAGATTGGACCAGTCCAACAGAAAAGCGTCTATGTGGACTGCTTCTGGATCCGGAACAGGGGAGCAATACGCCTCTAACCTCTTCGTCTTCGAGGTTGCGAAAAGGTCTATGCAAGGGCGACCCCAAAGACGCCACAGGCTCTTGCACACAGGAAGGTTGAGGGTCCACTCTGTTGGAAGGATCTGATTCCGTCTGCTGAGACTGTCTGCCATTACGTTTTTCTCCCCTTGAATGAATCTCGTCAGAAGTATAACATTCCTCTCTCTTACCCACACCAGGAGATTCTTTGACGTCTCGTACAGAGATATTGAGTGTGTTCCCCCTTGCTTTGAGATGTATGCCAATGCTGTCGTGTTGTCCGCATTGACCTGAACTACTTTGTTGGTGACTAAAGCCTCGAAACTTTTGATATATGATATGTAAGGATTTTTGGGGCTCTGCCCATAGACCCGAGACTTCTAACTTGTCTAGGGTTGCTCCCCATCCTATGTCCGAGGCGTCGGAGCATAATACAAGGTCTGGGCTTTTTATTGACAAGACGAGACCTTCCTGGAACTTGTCTGGTTCCTCCCACCACCGAAGGCAGTCTTTGTTGGGGTTCGTGATAGGAATGGACATCGTTTCTAAGTCCCTCTCCTTGTCCCAATGGCTGTTGAGATGGAACTGGAGAGGACGAAGATTCAGTCTTCCCAGTGGGACGAATTGCTCCAAGGAGGAGAGGGTTCCTATCAGACTCATCCATTTCCTTGCTGAGCAAACTTTCTTGCTTTGAAACGATCTTAGTTTCAACTTGGCTTGCTCTATCCTTAAGGGAGACGGAAAAGCCCGAAAAATCTGACTCCGTATCGTCATCCCCAAATATAAAATCTCTTGAGATGGAACCAAGAGAGACTTTTCCTTGTTTACAAGGAGACCCAGTTCTTTCGCAAGGTCCAAGGTTGTCTGAAGATCCTTCAGGCAGTGATCGTAAGAGTGTGCTCTGAGAAGCCAGTCGTCGAGATACAGGGAGGCTCTTATGCCCCTTGAATGTAGGATCTTTGCTACATTCAGCATGAGCTTCGTAAAGATCTGAGGTGCTGTGCAAAGGCCGAAGCATAGGGCTCTGAATTGGAAGACGTCTCCCATGAAAACGAACTTTAGGTAGGGTCTGAAGCTCGGATGGATGGGGATGTGGAAGTAGGCGTCCTGAAGGTCTAATGAGACCATCCAGTCGTCCCTCCTTACTGCTGCTAGCACTGACTTCGAAGTTTCCATGGTGATCTTCGTTTTGATGATGAACTTGTTCAGCGCACTCATGTTCTTCTTGTGGAAACAGTAATGGAGAAAGAGGCGCATATAAAAGTTCGGACTTCTGGAAGGGAGTCACCCCCGGTGAAAGAAAAGAGCATAGTTGATCTCTTTTCTTAAGGATGCCTGTGGAAAAAAGAGCTGCAAGTTCATTAGAGCCATCCCTCAAGGCTTTGTCCATGCACGACATAAATGGACCAGGGTAGAGGTATCCCCCTCTTTAAAAGTCTCAACTTTTTTACCCAAGGCCCCAAGTGTCCAGTTAAAAACTTCAAAAGCTCGAAAAATTCCCTTGAGAAGGTGGTCCATTTCTGAAGTAGACCAAAAAATCTTGGTCTTTCTCATGGCCGACCGACGAGGAGCGTCTACGAGGCTTGAGAAATCTCCCTGGGCAGAGGCAGGAATCCCCAAGCCGAGAACTTCTCCCGTCTCGTACCAGATGCTCGACCTCGAAGCCAGTCTAGCTGGAGGAAAGGAAAAAGACGTCTTTCCTAAGGCCTTCTTAGACTGTAACCAGTCACCCATTAATTTAAGAGCTCTCTTGGGTGAACACGACAGTACCATCTTAGTAAAGCGGGCTTTCTTAGAGGCTTTGCCGAGAGTAAACTCAGACGGGGGCGAGCGCGGAGCTATAGGCACAAAAAAGTCTGAAAACTCTTCCGTGAAAACTCTCATTAGTTTTTTAAGATCGGCAGAATGACGGAAAGAAACAGAGTCCTCGTCTTCTGAATCGTCATCAAACTCCAAAGGAGAAAGCTGGGCTTCTACTTCCTTCTCTTGCAACGTTCCTCCTGGAGCAGTAGGGTTAAGAGCGGTTTCAATTTCAGAAAAATCCTGAGTGCCAACCGCAATAGAAATAGGCTCATTGCGAACAGTAACAGGCGGCAGAGTCGCGTGCGGCTCATCCGAACGCTCGCGATCAGCTCGATCGGAGATGAGAAGTTCCTGTACATGAACCGCATCGATGTCTTGAAAAGAATAAGCCTCCTCATCGTAATCCAAACTAACATCCGAAATATGACAAGGGATAGGACGTTCAGGATCATATTCAGAAACACGCTTGCCGTCAACTGCTGACAAGCGTTCTGTACTACGAACCGCTTGTTGTTCAGTGACTCGTTCAACTGTAATCCTCCTGGAAACGCGACCTGAAGGACGCTCACTAAAATAATTGGCGGAGAGAGAAACTTCCTGAATGATAGGACGTTTGGCATCCTGTTTGAAAGGACGTTCGGTAGCCTGTTTGCAAGGACGTTCAGCAGCCTGTTCCGAAGGAGGATCGGCAGCCTGTTCTGTAGGAAGTCCAGGAGCCTGAGTCGAAGGACGTTAAAAAGACTTATCCAAAGAACGAACATAAGCCTGTATAACAGGACGATCGGTAACCCGTTCGTAAGGACGTTCAATAACCTGTTTAACAGGACGTCCGGCATCTTTCTTAGAAGAATGCACGGGCACACTGTCTCGTTCGCGTTCAATAAAAGAACCCTGGGCTGCAGACTTAGGAGAACAATCACGATCACTTCCTAAAGGCCGTTCGTAGCGGCTAGCAGGAAGCTTAGATCCCCGATTAAGAGGGCGCTCGGAAACACGTCCTGGCTCGCTGCTCCGATCACGACCGCTGATATGAGATTTGTCGCTGCACTGGTATGATTGCATAAAGGACGAGAGCCTGCTTTGCATGTCTTCAAGAATTACAAAGTTAGGATCCGAACGTCGTGAAAACGGTGATGAAATCATAACATTCTCCTCATCGCTAAACGGAACAGAGCGCCTAGAAGGCGAAACCCAGTCTGAAGGCTGCTTGGGAGCTTGGAATGAGGTAAAGCCTGGTCCTGAATGCACAGAAGGATCCTTGGCAACGTCCAGCATTCTAAAAGGACGTTTGATTGGGGGGCTTTCAAAAGGCTCTGGAGTATCCCAGTGACTGCATCCAGGTTTAGAACTAGCAGGACATCGATAGGCCTTATCATAGGACCTCTTAAGAGGTCTGGAAGCAAGCTTCCAGCCTCTTTTAGGCTAGGGGTCATCCAAAGACGACGAAAAACTCTTAACCTCACCTTTCCAATGGTGAGGGCGAACATCCTGGAAGGCGCCCACAGGTACGTTCGAGGGGACGTCTGCTCGTTTGATAAAGCCTCTCGTCTCCTTTCGCCTTTCGACATTCCTTCTCCCAGGGGTAGGGGAGCTTGGAAGAGGTCTAGGACTAGGAGGACGACAGACATGAGCAGGCGCACCCTCCACTGCACTTAACTTCACTGCAATTGCACTTGCACCTTCACCTTTTAATAGACGCACATTGGACATCAACTGTGTCCTGTCCGCAGCCAAAGATTTAACTTTAGCGCTGAGAGCTTGAATCGCCACTAACATATCTTTTAGTGAAGGTTCATTAGCAATTGCAATAGTGGGATCGGGATCTACCACTACAGGTGAAGGAATAGGATTAATGACATGGGAGGAGGAAATATCTCTAGATGAGCGAGAAGAACTACGCCTCAATCTGTCCCTTTTGAGTTTACGTCTGTATCTATCAAACTCAATCCATTCATGCTCTGACAGCAAAACACATTCGTCACAGCGATCACCTAAATCACACTCTTTACCTCTACATGCAACACAGAGAAAATGGGGGTCAAGAGAGGCTTCAACCATACGGGTCTTACACCCACTAGTCACACATAACCTAAAAGTTATAGGGGGGGGGGGGGTGGCCATTTTGAAAATTTTAAGAGAATTCAGACAAGCAAAGGTCAAAAATCATCTAATCCAAACAAAATCAAGAAATATCCAAAGCGAGATCAAAAACAAGCGGGAGTCAATAACCAAAGATTTGTACTTCACCAAAAAAACGATCAGTAATGACGGAGTAGAATTCACGTGTCGCCGCTAGCGACGGCAGGGAATATATGAGGGTCACTGGAATGGTTCCCAGGTACCTCGTTAGGGTGCAGGGGTGGTACACTTGGCTATCCAACTGGCGGTTGGCGCGAGCTTCAAATTTTCTGCCGTTGACGTCAGGGACGTAAGCTATATATATAACTACTGGGTAAGTCTTGTTTTTATAAGTGCAACTTAAGAAATTAAAAAACATAATAAACAGAGGAGCAAGATTGATAAAAGGTGTCCCACCTAAAGGAAGGATCGCCCCTATACTAATCGATTTACACTGGCTGTCGATTAAAGCGAGGATTGAATTTAAAATATGTACGATAACCCACCAAGTTATCAGAACCGGGCGCCCAAAATACTGAAGAGAATTGCTACATATTGCGCAGCCAACAAATCGTGTCGACACGAGAATAGTTACAGATGGCTTCAAACTGTTGGAACCTAGATATATGTCTACTTTAGGCTCTAGAGCCTTCAAGTATGCGGCCCCGAGACTATATAATAAGCTCCCACGAAACATTCAAATGATTAAAGACATTAAGGCTTTCAAGAGGAAACTGAAGACTTTCTTATTTCATGAGTCTTTTGCCAGTGACGATTTAACAATAAATGAAGAATATAAGACATGAAACGTTAAATACTCTGAACGAATAAGGTAAAACGACAGTGGAGATCCTGTAGAGAGTGGGGTTCCCCTGCTGTATAGGACAAAAAAGCAGCCATCAAAGTAAGTAAATAAAGTAAGAAATGTCTACTGTAGGCCCTAGCCCACTAGACATCCAAATGGCTGAAACTATTAAGGCTTTCATAAGGAAACTGAAGACTCTTCCTTTCTAAGTGTTTCGGTAGTGCGGATTTGACAATAAACGAACAATATGGAGTGTAAAATGCTAAATGCTTTAGAATGCATACGATAAAATGAATTACGAGAGGTCCAGTAGAGAGTAGTGTTCCCCTGCTGTATAGGACCAGAAAAGCAGCCCTTAAAGTAAAGAAAGTAACTACCACCAGATGGCAGGTAAACCTTGACTTTGGTCGCAAGAAGTACAGGCGTACTCTTGCTACCTCTACAATCTTTCTTAACTGATATAATCTTTTCATATTTTTGCATTTTAAAACGTTAAGAATGTGGACATGTACAATAATTGTGGAATATTTTTCCACGCTTTATTTTAGTTATCCAATATCTTTCGTTTTCTATTTAACCATTTTCTGTTCCCGTACTAGCTGTCAAATTCTCATTATAATTTTGTTTCTTTGTATTTGCTCCATTTATTATACTCTTAAGATTAATTTTTATTCGCATGTTCTTCGTCCTCATACACTGGTTCCTGGTTCCTGGTTCCTTATTGCTCGCTCCGCAAAATAAGTTTGCAGGCACTCTATCACTTTATAGATAGGTGCAAAGCTTCTAAGCTTATAATCATTATTGTTATCAAGTTTATATTACCTGTGCCTTAAATAAATTAATACCGTAATGAGATTCTCAATCTTTACTTTTATTCCATTCTACCTTGAAATTAGATAGGATAACACCTTGCTATCATCAGTTTTGGCAACCTATTGTGGTCAGTTTGGACTTCTTAAATTCTTCTATTATACGCATTACCCTACCTATAAATGCAACCAGGTCCCTGCTAGGATTTTTCAGCGTACCTAAACTTATGTCTACATTCATTAGCTGACCTAATTTTGGGCATAAAAATAAATGTTCGGTAGTATCTTCTTCATCTTTGCACAGGTCACACAAATTATCTTCATATTTTCCCCTGAAATTCGCTTTTAAGTTGAGCATATTTAATCTTGTCTTCATTGCAAGGGATGCCTTATCCAGATTCATTTCTCTGATATAAGGCAGTGGGCTATTTCCTTTAATAAATCTTAATTTTTTCATTACTTTCTTTTTTTCTTCAATAGTTTCTTCTATTTTTTTCAATAATTCTTTTCTTGATTTCTTTTTTCATGGTCCCTTTCCCCCAACTTCTTATTTCTTCAACTTCTATCCCATATTTACTATAGATTTCTTCTATGCTCTTACTCCAGCATTTTCCATACGGGTTCTTCAACTGATCCTCAATTATCTCTCTTACTAGTCTTTTTCCTCAGAGTTTATGATATTATGGAAGAGCATTAATTTCTTATATTCTATTCTGCAGGACACCGGCCATATTCCTGTTTCTGCAAGTATGCCCCAATATGGAGTACTTGCAGGTAGTTCATACATATTTCTTATTATCTTATATTGGAGGTTTTCCAGATCTTTCATATCTTTGTCCCTTATTACACTCCAGGTCTCCACGTTGGCAAATATTGTTGGTACTACTACTGTTTCATATATTTTCTTTCTGACTTCCAATGCCATCTTTCCTACTTTTCTCGTATCCCCATATTTTCTTATTTCTTGGGTCATATATGCGACCCTTTGTTTTTTTTTTTACTGATACTCGATTCTTTGTTTCCCTTCTCTGTGTACCATTCACCCAGATACTTATATTCCTTAACTAAACTTACTTGTCCGTTCTTCACTTTTGTTTCAATCTCCTCCTCTTTCTCATTCTTTCTTTTGTTAATTATTAATACACCCGATTTTTTGGGGTTGGTGTTGATTGTGAATTTCTTTAGGGTCTCCAAGCTATGACAATTACTTATGGCACATTCTATACCTTCTTTCCTTCCTGTGGGAAACATTATATCATCTACAAATACCAGTGATTCTATTTCAATATTTCTTATCAATGTGATATTTTTATACTAATGCTATTCACTTTGTCAGTTGCGATACTGCATAGCTTGGGTCCATATATCGTTCCTTGTCTCACATTTCCTTCAATCTTTATATATCCTGTTGTACCTGCTGGACAGTTGATGGCTGCTCTACCTTTTTCATTAATTTTTTAACTATCAGTGCTGTTTCACCTTTCATCGCTTCACTCTTCTTCTGATAATCTTATTATGGTAGACCTACTACCCTGAATTTTTTACCGTTCTAAATATTCTCCACGTCCGCCTGATTGTGTTCTGTGCCGAATGTGTTCGTTTAGCGTTGAATTTCTAACCCTAGTCTCCATCACCTTCATAGCAAGAGGATATGCAGACAGTGTTATTTGATATGTCCAAGAATTGGCGGGGGGGGGGGTGACTTTAGAAAACTTATAGATAAGAAAGTTTTAAAATACAACAAGAAAGGGGGATTGCATAAGAAAAATTACACAATAAGAGAAAAATAACTAATTCTAAGTATAAAAAGGACAATTATCCATATTTCTAATCTTGGCAGATAGATAGATATCAAATCTTTTAAATTAACATGAAGAAGAATCATTTGATTTCTAACTTCTTCTTTCCCACCACTATCTCTACATTAAGGGGTTGGTTGCCTGATGCGCCCTCTCTAATGCCTTCTATCAAAGACATCCTCTTCCACCAAATCTCTTCTCTCCATATCATCCTTCACCTTATCTTGCCATCTAATTATCTGCCTTCTGCTGTATATGGTACATATGGCGCACCATACTTGTTGTAGCCCGCGCATGCGCTTTGAAATAAACGACAGTTCCCTCCAAGATGTCTCCTGTCTTGTGTCCTATTGAATATGGTGGCAGTGGTCTCTGCCCTATACACGCCTCCAGTGCTACCTAATGGATTCTAAATAATTGTGAAACGGATAAAACATCACCGGGAATGTTCAGGAGGGGAAGGATGCCATTTGCCAAGATCTGTCAAGTAGAAAAAGGATCGCAAATGTGCCGGCCCTCAACCAGCGTAGCCAAGCAAAATCGCGCCACCGCCTTGACAGCCTAGGATGAATACCGCTCTTCATCCTGAAATTTATCCCGTCCCTGTCAACACGGATGTGATTTAAGACTGTGATCGTTGTGCCAGAAAGTACAGTAGCTATTTTAGGATTTTGAATGCAATGTCTGTGTATTTGGCCCCGAATGTACGATAATCCAAGTGGAAATATCTTATACTTCGCCAGTGTTTTGTTTATGATTTGTCCATGTTTTTGTGTGTAAAATCTCGCAAGAGATAGGTATTCTAGAGTAAGCTCTCAAGAGATAGGTATTCTAGCGTAAGCTCTCAGCCAGGTGTTCATGGAATGTTTCTCACATTTGATTGATACTGTTTTTACATGTGCCTTTGATTGAGTATCTAACCTTTGATTGATGTGCCGTTGACTGACTATTTTAACCATGGCCACTTATCAAATCCCTCCCACAACCCCCTGGAAAGAATTTGAGTCTGCCTGGGGAGATTATCTTATTGCCACTGAACTTGATAAGAAACTGTGGAACGGAGACAATACCCGAAATCCCGCGGGGACAGCCATGGTAGCAGTGACGCTATGTGCAGTCACGGGCCAAGCATGCAAGCGAGTGCTGACAAACCTACCAACATTCACTGATAGTCAGAGAAAAGACCCTGAACACATCATCGTAGCCCTCAGGCAGTATTTTTTTCCCAACGCAACGTCTTATATGAAAGGTTCATGTTCAATACCGCAAAGCAGAAGAGCGATGAGACGATAGATGGTTTTGCGATGAGGTTACGCCTATTGGCCAATTCGTGCGAGTTTGGCACTCTACAAGATGAACTAATCAGGGACAGGATTGTTATCGGCACAACTGACGAGACTGGTCGAGAGAGACTGTTGCGAGAACGCCCCGACCCCAACCTTAACCGGGTGATTGAGAAACTTCGAGCGGCGGAGATGTCCCGCAGCCATAAAGAAACGATATCAGGGGTAGCTCCAGTTGACCATCTGAAAAAGATGAGGGAAGGTCAGAAAGGTCCAAATCATTAGAATCAGCAAGGCCAAAAACGGTTCCCAGCCCAAGGCAAGAAACCAGCTGGCAAGGACAACTCTACAAAGATGTCAAAATGCAATTATTGTGGGAAAGACAAGCACCCAAGAGAGCAGTGCCCAGCCAGAAACGACACTAGCAAGAAATGTAAGAACAAAGGCCACTGGGCCGCAGCAAGGCAACTCACGAAATTGAAGAAAGGCCAAGTACTTATGAGTACCTCAATGAAAGCAACGAAATCACGGTTGGAGATTCTACATCAGCTATGTATCTTAGTGAAGTGATTAGCGTAGATGCGATCGATGACAATTTCTGGTCAACTGATGTAGAAGTCAACAACCATGTAGCTGGATTCAAACTCGATAGTGGGTCCAGAATATGTGACGTAGGAGACTCGACACCATGGACGCAAGGTCTAGTTCTATCCAAATCGAACAACCAGTTCCGAGGCCCTGGAGGAGTCACCCTAAACCACCTAAACATCGGAGTTCTACGACAAGCGGGGATCAAATCGAGTCAGTGCACACATCGTGAAGATGTCTATGTGATGAGGAATCAGTCTAAAAACCTCCTCTCTAAATCAGCTATACAGGCGCTAGCCCTACTCACACCGGCCTCCACGGTATATGCAGTTGATTCGTCCCAAGACTTCAAGGAGGAGTTCCCGGAGTCTTCAAGGGGCTTGGCCTGCTCAAAGTGATGTACAAGATTCCACTGCGAGACGAGCCATCCCGTTATGCTTATACACACCGAGGCGAGTGCCACACCCATTACTTCCCAAAGTGAAAAATTAACTAGAGAAGATGGAGAAGTCTGGCGTAATTTCTGCAGTGACTGAACCAACCGAATGGTGTTCCGGCATGGTCGTCGTCCCAAAACCATCAGGAGACGTCCGCATATGTGTGGACCTGACACCACTGAACCGAGCAGTCATAAGAGAAATTCACCCGATGGCAAAGGTAGATGACAATCTGGCGAAGATTAGGGGAAGCACAATCTTCACCAAGTTAGATGCAAACTCCGGCTTCTGGCAGATCACTCTGCACCCAGATTCCAGACTGCTGACAACCTTTGTCACGCCATACGGGCCCTTCTGTTTCAACCGCCTGCCCTTTGGCATTAGTTCGTCGCCGGAAGTATTCCAGAGACTGATGTCGAAGATCCTAAGTGGGATAGAAGGGGTAATCTGTCATATGGATGACATACTGATTATTGCAGTGACAAAACCGGAACATGATGAGAGAGGGAGGAATGTGTTGATGAGGCTGTGAGATGCCGGAGTGACGTTGAACAACAAATGCTGTTTCAACCAACCGTGCTTGAAGTTCCTCGGTCATGTCGTCTCCAAAGAAGGCATCGGTGTCAATCCAGATAAGACACAAGCCATCCAGGAATTAGCAGAGCCTCGAAACATCACAGAGCTACAGCGGTTTATGGGCATGACAAACCAACTCACCAAATTCATATCGACACTAGCCCGAGTGAACGAGCCTCTTCGCCAACTTCTGAAGAAGGAGCAAATGTGGATGTGGGACAAGGCTCAACAAGACGCCTTCGACACTATCAAACGCATGCTGTCCTCAACTGAAGTCCTGGCCCATTATGACCCGAACATACCATGTGTCATCGCAGCAGATGCATGCCAAGATGGCCTTGGGGCTGTCCTTCTCCAAACTGACAGCAACAGCATCCGACGCCCGATATACTATGCATCTCTGTCCCTTACTGACACAGAGAAGAGATACATGGTAATAGAAAAAGAAGCATTTGCTGTAACCTGGGCGTACGAGAAATTCTCAGACTATGTGCTTAGCTCGAAATTCACCGCGGAAACAGACCACCGACTGCTTGTACCACTACTCACAACAATTGACCTGTCCAAACTGCCAGCCCGCATCCTCAGATTCAGACTAAGGCTCATGAGATACTCACCGGAAGTGAAGTACCTCCAAGGGGTATATCAGAAGACCGCCGATGCCCTCTCACGAGCACCTGTTGGGAAGCCCTCCAAGGAAGAAGAGATTTTCTGCCTGGAAACAGAGGCGTTCAAGGATTCAGTGATCCAGCACCTGCCTGCCAGTGACAAGAGACTTGAAGAAATCCGAGAAGCCCAACAGAACGACGCAGTCTGTACGCAGATCCGGGAGTGGGTGAAAGAAGGCTGGCCTCCTGTGATGCCCAACTTACCACTCCTCAAGACCTACTGGGAGAAGGCACCACATTTCACCATCAACGACGAGAGCTTGATGTTTGACGACCGTCTAGTCATCCCGCAGTCACTCCAGATGAATAACCTGGAGAAACTCCACTCTGGACACCTGGGTATGACCAAATGCAAGGCCCGTGCGAAGGAAAGTGTTTGGTGGCCGTCTATCATATCACAGGTAGAAGCAATGTGCAGAAGCTGTTCAACCTGCATCCTGCATCGTGACCAACCAACCGAGCCACTCCTGGCCCTCTCACCCTCCAACGAAATCTGGGAAAGAGTGGGAACTGACCTGTTCGAGTACAAATCGAAGCAGTATGTGTTGATCGTAGACTACGGTTCTAGATGGCTCGAGTTTAAGGAATTAGAATCTACCACCAGTCAAGCTGTCATCCGGAAGCTTTGCGAAGTCTTCGCCACTCATGGAGCTCCCAAGGTTGTAATATCCGACAATGGAGCTCAGTACGCATCAAGAGAGTTCCTGGAATTCAGCAAAGACTGGGGATTTACACACATCACCTCATCACCGCAGTATCCAAAAGCCAACGGAGAAGCAGAAAGAGCCGTCGGAACAGCATAAGCGATTCTGAGTAAAAGCCAAAACCCCTACCTCGGACTACTTGCCTATAGATCGGCACCGCTCTACAATGGCAAGTCACCAAGTCACCTCCTTATGTCCCGACAGCTAAGGACTACCGTCCCAACAGCTCCAGCTAAGCTGATACCGCAGGTACCAGACCATCAGAAGATCAAGGAAGGAGAAGAAGAGTACAAGAATCAGTACACCAAAGCGCATGACCGCCATCATAGAGTTGTGCAGCTCCCCTGTCTCACCCCAGGAGATAAAGTCTTTGTGAGAGACCAGTCTAGCCACGGTGAAATCAAACAGCAGATGACCAACCCTAGATCCTACCGGGTAGCTATGGAGAACGGAAGTGTTATTCGATGCAATCAGAGCGTGCTAGATCAAACCGGCACCACCCGAGAGTCGCCACCGCAGAAGGGTCCGGAACCACCTGACACCCTACGAATTCCGACTGAACCACGACCGACTGCGCCCGAACCAACCATCCCTACCCCTACCAAAGGTCCACCCCAAAACCCCCCGACACCTGCCAAATCAAACCCCAAAGTGACCCCCAGAACGTCGGGAAGAATGACAAAAACAACCCAACAACCCGATATGGTTTATTATTAAATGATTTTATTTTCATTTCAACCATGTCAATGACATAAAATGAACGTGTACTTAGTCTCAACGCCATGTTAATGTCACATTTAACTAATAATGTTCGTGTTTTATTGTTCAAGAGGCATTCACAACATTTGTCATATGTTAATTGCGGATAAGTGTTGAGCCTGGTAGTTTATTTGTGTTTGCCATGTAGTGTATTATATTTGATTGCTGGGTCACTATTATTTGTATTATCTTAAATACATGTAGGGAGGAAATGGATTATGTAACTTCTTAAAACTATTATGTTTCTTAAGGGGAAAATGGATTGTTAACTTTAAAAAATTATCAAACAATCTTAAAGAGGAGATGTTGTATATGGTACATATGGCGCACCATACTTGTTGTAGCCTGCGCATGCGCTTTGAAATAAACGACAGTTCCCTCCAAGATGTCATCCTGTCATGTGTCCTATTGAATACCTTTCCTCTCGATCTTCTTCACTTAGCAGGCTCCTCCCAAGCCTATAATGTTTTTTGTTGTCGGGAGTCCAAGGATGGCGACGTTTAGGCCTACTAGTTCAGAATTTTATTCAGACTGACTTATTGTGCACATGTATATATTCGTGCGCAAGCACGAACTACTTTATTACAGGACTATTTATATCATGTTACCTCCCCCTTTCAATAAAATAGACTTTAACCAATATAAGTTAGGTTCATTTTACACAACAAATTATTTGAGATATCTTGAATGGTTTAACATTAACCCTAGAAAAGAGTAATTTTTAATGTTTACGACAATGCATATAAGATACAATTTGTGGGAATTGGCAAAACCATAATTTGACATTTCATATGAGTATATGAGATATATAAAACTTTGCACATCTTGTGCATAACTTATTACACAAAATAATTCAGCATTGAGCATATGACACATAAAATCAACGCAATATACACAGTCAAAAGATACCAATATATAGCCTACAATTTATGATAATTTTTTTATTCTTTTTTCTACCATGGTTTCACACAATTTTACATCAACACATTAACATGTCCATTCTAAGATACAGTTTAAACGTGATCAAGATTGAAATGTCACTGGTCATAACGGTGTGGTTTTTTTACCGTACTGCCGGATCGTGTGGCTACCGGTGCAGGTTCTGGTCTTAGGTTATACTGGACTGGGGAGGCTTTGGATTGACACTGCTCGTGTTCCTGGACGGTGTGTTGTTGCCAACTTCAGCCAGTGGCAGGACGATGGGGTTGGATGAAGGTTGCGACTGACTGGAGCCTACTTTGTGCACAAGTGGCCTTGTCGCGCCATCGTCTGTGGGTTATATGTTGGGTTTCTCCCCCATGTAGAATTGTGTCCCGGCTGTGTCCCGGAGTTGTCTCCTGTTGTGTCGCAGGGTTTTGCCTTCCGCAGTTTCCACAACATATGACTGTGGCTCGGATCACACTTGTTTCACAGTTGCTGGTGACCACTTCCCGGATCCTGGTTCTGTACTCGAACTTCTTTCCCAGGCCCGAGTGGCGGGAGATCATTGGCGCATCGGTCGTAATATGCCAATTGTGTGCACTGCCGTTGCTGGACTCTCTCCTGTACCTCATCTATGTGCTTGAACTTGTTGCGACAGCGGACTGGGAGATTACTGACCAGCTTCTGGTTAAACAGCAGCTCACTTGGACTGGGAACGACGTGGTCGATTGCTGTTGAGCGTAGACAGGCCAGAGCTATATCCATGTCCAGTTTACTCGCCAGCGCCTTCTTCATGGCCGACTTTGTGGACTGAACTACATGTTCTGCGAAACCATTTGACTACACGTAGCGGGGTGATGACGTTATGTGCTCGAATCCCCATTCTGCAGCAAACAACTTATATACGTAGGAATTATAATGCGGTCCATTATCACTCATAACATGTTCTGGTACTCCTTGCTTGCCAAATAGCTGTTTGGTAATACTCACGATCGACTGGCTGGAATACTCCCCGGGGGGTGGATTCGTCACACGAAGGGGAGCTTGGAATAATAGTCCACCACGAGCAGATATTCCTGACCGTTGAAGTGGAAGAGGTCCGTAGCGACGACTTGCCAGGGATGAGTTGGGATCTCATAAGGTTGTAGTGTCTCTGGTCCTTGACTTTTCTGGTTCTCCTGACATGTCGGACATCCTAGTACGAGTTCACAAATATTGTTATTGATGCCAGGCCAAAAAACACTGCTGTTTGCTGCAAAGCCTGCATTTCTTGCTTCCTTGGTGTCCACTGTGGATCTTCTGGAAGATCTCACCCCTCATGCTTCTTGGTATTAATACTCACTGACCTTTGAGAATGATGTCGTTCTCGTTACTCAGTTGATCTCAGTAGGACCAATAGGGCCGGAGCAGACTCATGACTTCTCTTTGTGTCTTGGACCATCCTCTCAAGATCTGGTCCCTCAGTTGTGATAGCCCCGGGTCCGCGTTTGTCTGTGTGCAGTTGGAGTTGCTTGCTCCCTGAAAATTAGACGAGATGTACTTTGATATCAAGATCAATCGTTGTGTTGCACCTTTGATTGGGCAGTCTCAAGAGACCATCCGCCAGGATCATCTCTTGTCCTGGCCGGTAACGAATGTTCATGTCATATCCTTGAAGACGCAGAAGCATCCTCTGCAGTCTCGGCGTTGAGGTACTTGAGGCTGATCATTTCCAGCGCCGTATGGTCACTCTCAACCACAAAGGAGTTGCCATATAGTTAAGTGAGGAAACGTTCACACTCGAAGACAGCTGTTAATAGTTCACATTCAATGTTAGCATACCTTTATTCTATTGGAGTTAGGCTTTTCGATGCAAACGCGACTGGCTTTCCTTCCTGTGTGAGTGCAGCACCAATAACTTTTGTCAAGGTATCGACTTGGATTACTGTTTCCTTACTTGGGTCAAAGTAAATCGACGTGACCTCAGCGCAGATCAGTTCTTTGATTTAACGTAGTGCGCTCTCATGACTTGGCGACCAGTCAAACTTAGTGTCCTTTTAAAAGGTCTGACAGCCTTGGGATGAACGGCGCCATATACGTGATGAGCCCTAGCAGCTCTTGTAGCTCTGTCATGTTGGTCGGACTGACCAGGGCCTTGATGTCTTCTACCTTGGACGGGTCAGGGTGTACTCCCTCCTTGTCGTACATAGCACCAAAGAAGGGGATTTGGTTTTGGAAGATTTTACACTTAGCGCTATTGAAGACAAGTCCTTTTTCTTTAGCGACACACATAACGATATGTAAGCTCTTATAGTGCTCTTCTTTGGTCTTACCAAACACGGTAATATCGTCGGCGATCCCTAAAGTACCAGGGCAGAGCTCCAGTATCTGATCCTTTTTTTTCCTGGAAGATGTCCTGGGACATCACTAGGCTGAAAGGCATGTGTTGGAAGCAGTACCGACCATAGGGAGAGTTGAAGGTCGTGAGCAGCTGAGACTCAGGGTCGAGTCTCACCGCCCAATATCCCTTTTTTGCATCCCGTTTTGAGAAGTGCTTAGAGCCAGCAAGCTTGCGTGTCAGCTCCTCCATTGTTGGCATCTTATAGTGATATCTTTTGATGGCCTTGTTGAGATCATTGAGATCCAGGCAAAGCCGTAATTTTCCGTTGCTTTTGCGTGCGTAGGCCAGGCTGTTCACCCAGTCCATGGGCTCCTCGATCTTCCGTATGATGTCCTGTTCGGTCATCTCGTCGAGCTCCTTCTTGATTTCATCCTTGATATGGATGGAGCATTTGCGTTGAGCGTGTATGACGAGCTGTGTGTCGGGTTTTAGCACGATGTGGTACGTGCCTGGGAAGTTACCGACCCTGTCAAATTGATCCAGGTATCTGTTCACGAGGTCCTTTGTCGAGTTGATCGGCGATGCCGCTTCTGTGGTGATCGCACAGTGCAAGGTGATGAGCTTCATCTTTCTCAGTCTTGGTAACCCAAGTACTGCTGGCCCCGTGGTTTCAAGGACGAAGAAGCTTGTGTCTTGCCAACCGTTCCTTTCATACGCACACCAGACTTGTACAGCGCCAAACTGCTGTATCTTAGAACCGTTGTATGTCATGAGTGATGTTGACATTCGGTTGGTCACACCTGGTCGCAGTAGTCCTCGGTTGTCGACTCTATTAGGGAACATCTTTTGGAATATTCGCAGTGGGAGGGTATTACATTCTGCACCCGTGTCAATCTTTACTTTCAAGAGTCGAGTTCCGGGCCGATTAGGTAGGACGATGTCCAGCTCCGCAAATGCCTCGCGATGATAGTCTGACATCTGACCGCTGTTTGTAATGGTGTCAAATGATAGTTGCTTAAATTCCTTGTACATGGGATGGTCATCATCTTGTGACATGGCTTGGATGCCGCCGAACTGTTTCTGTTTTGCTCGTTTGTTTATACCCTTACGATTCGACATTTTCCGCTCTTGAGGCTTGGGCCGGTCGGGGTTGAGTCCACCGTTCCGTCGCTTGTTTGCTGACTGCTGTTTTTTTGTGTAGCACATCTTTGCCCAGTAGTTTTTTCCTCCATACTCAGAACACGTAGTACCCCAGGCCAGGCACTTCTTGTATTCATGAGTTCCCCCACAGCTACGACACTGCGAGTTTCAGGTTCATTTCACAGCCCTTACTGACTGGCTCTTCTGGTCCGACACCTCCGCTAAATGACGCATATCGGTGAGTGATGCCTCGTGTGTACGTCCCATGTCTAGTGCTTCCTCTATCGTCAGCTTCTCGTTCTTGGCCAACAAGGCCTTCTGTAGCTCTTGGTGACAAGTTCCTGTGATTAGCTGCTCGATGAGTCGTTCCTGAGTTTCTTTGTCGTTGCGAAAATTGCATGTTTGTACCTACAACATGTATCGGGCAAGGAAGTCATCGATTGTCTCTGCCTCTTTCTTCTTGAACTTCTAGAGGTAAAAGCAGGCGAAACGAAAGTAGGTTTTCCTCTCCAGTTATACCTCAAATATTTCCCAAACCTCTTCTGCATTCTTCTTATCTTCTTTCCTGTCAAAGGTCCAGGAATTGTATTTCTTCAGGCCCTCTTCCCCTGAGAGAAGTAGTATATGGTTCACCTGCTTTTCTGCCTTGATGTCCTTAACACTGAAGTAGAGGTCAACATCATTATCAATCTTCGTCGCTAATCCACTGCAGAACAAAGGCCTCAGACATATCCTTCCACTCACGTGTGTTTTTGGTATTTCAATGCCTGTTTATACCCACCAATTTTCTTAGTTTGTTAATCCATCGTCGTGTCTTCCCACTAAGAGACCCGTTCTGTTATTCTTAATATCCATCTATTATCTCTCATTCTCATTATATAGTCTTGCCATGTCCTTTTCTTTCTCTTATATGCTGTTAGAATAGCCTGTACTTTAGTTTGCTCTCGTATCCCTGATGCTTTTTCTTCTGTCTCTTAGTGTTAATTCCTTTATCATTCTTTCCATAGCTCTTTGAGTTGTAACTAGCTTATGTTATAAGGCTTTAGTAAGGCTCCATGTATATTCATTTATGCATATTTACATATAATTATTACATCAAGGAATTCTCACATATTCCAGATTACCACGTTTTGTTGCGATGCTAAGATGAATTCCGACCAGTCAGTCAATCCGGAATTTTGCGCCAATATATACGTATACTTATTTTCGTTTCAATATAATTTTTACTTGATTAATTTTAATTATATTCGATTAAGAATTATTTGGAGCTAATTTCAAAGTACATACTCTTTCAGAAATATGTTCATTTTCTTTTGATTTGTTACAGTCAGCTAATATTGATAAGGCAAAAGCTGAAAAGTTAATTAAAACTGTATCACTTGATCTTGAAGAGATGCGTTCAGGTCCATCTTGTTTTGATGCTTCGTAGGTTGAGGTGGAGAAGAGTTCAACAACTCTCGGTTTTGATACTTCAATGTGTAGGCTAGACCATCAAGGAAACGTAAGATTTTTAGAAAATTGCAGGAGTTTCTTATTGTTGATTCAATAGGAAAACAGTCAGGAAGCACAAACTTTGACTTCATTCTTAAGGAATCAGCACAAATTCACTTTTCTACCTTATAGTATCTCATATGTTGTAAGAAATGAAAAGTGGGTTAAGTAATGAAGCATACACGCTTATGAAAGCATTCCAGTGCTTAACTCACCAAGTACAAAATTCTTATCTTTCGAAAAATTGTGTTAATTTATGCATGCCTATTATGCTAACATTGAAGATCTCAAACATATGGTGTTCTCTGCAAAACGCATGTTGGAAAGACGCTACAAAGGCGTAGGTGACATTGAAAGGCTTAAATCATTGTTAGACTTACCAAACATTTTTAATCTATATGTCATTTAGGTGTCATTTATGTAGGCTACCTATGTCGTCCCCTTCAGAAAAAAAGGTTTCTCTGCTCTGAAATTTATTAAGACTTCTCTCATAAATGCAATAGGCAATGCCAGATTAAACAATATTGCTGTGTTTTCAACTGAAAGTGTGTAAGTTAAAGAAAAAAATAGGTCTAGAGGAATTTTTTGATAGGTTTACAAAAAATCACAGGAACAGAAGAATATTGTAAAAAAAGAAAAAGAAAATGAGCAGTGTCGCAGTAGTCTGTTGCTTCACCACATATAATGTATTGCAAGTATTTTATTTTATTTTATTACTTTCAATATATATATATATATATATATATATATATATATATATATATATATGTATATACATATATATATATATATATATATATATATATATATATATATATATATATATATATATATATATATATATATATATATATATAAACATATATATATATATAATTTCATTCATCCGTTTAATTTTGTATCAAGCGTATCTATAGCATCACAGACTTATGAAAGTTATTTTTTTTCCATGCTTATATTTTCAATTTCTATACGCACAGGAATTAATGAGTTATGCATAGCTCACTGTATGTTTTTAAGTCTCATTTCTGTAATTCTTCCTATTCTGTAATTACATATAATCATAATTTACCTGATTTCTTTGCGTCTCCTTTACTTGATACAATATAACAGAATCACAGATACCTATAGAAGGCATGAATATCCACCGCTGATCTCAAAATATGCCCTACTACCCTTCTCATATGGCTTCAAAATGCTTCGGAAATATGCATGTATATGCTCACTCCGACAGGCTAGTGCCCTCTCATATTTAGCTGTGCCCCTTAGGTGCCCATCCACTGACAAATTTCTAGCTACTCCACTGTACTCCCCCACAAAAGGGAGCTGGCACCGAAGCCCGCTTTCCTTACTTGTTTCCCGTCCACTATGTAACATTCCTCTCGGGGCACTCCATTGCCATATGTCCCACTTCTTCACACTTGAATCACTAGACAGTGCCTGGCAAGGTGATTTGGCCCTCCACGTGCATAGCAACCTTGTTGATTGCCGGGCTGTCCAATCTTGGTGCAAGTCATTAGCGAAACTACACCTTCACCTACCTCTGCTTGCACTGGTGATCCACTCACACCCTTGCAGGCCTCACCAATTGTCGCCATACTAAACGCCATAGCAGTACCCTTGTTCAGTAACACAGTCCTGGCTCTCCTTAGAATACTCTCAAGCTTCAAGTCTTTATGGCTGGCTCTTGCACTTTGCATTTGCCTTGCGCCGTCAGGTAACCCTGTCACAAACGCACACATCAATGTCTTCTCGGACACTTTTCCAAAGTGTTCGGCTAACGTGCGCAAATTTGCTAAAAACACATCAGGGTTCTCACCTGACATCATCTTCCAGTTCACAAACTTCTGGTAAGCAGCAAAGGAGTACCCTGCAAATGCGGCCTTCAAGCTTTGTTTAACATCACTCATCTTACTCCTTTTGTCCTTAGGCAGTTATTGATACTCTGCAAATGCGCTCCTTGTTAGTCTCAATAGCCCCGCTACTCATCCATGACATTCTGAAGTTCACACACCAGGTCCACTTTCTCCAACCACTCGGAGATATCTCCCTCTTCATAGTACTCAAGAATCAGCTTCAACACAGTGGCACTGTTGTCTCCTATTTTGCTTTTTTTTTTTTTAAAGCATAGATAGCTTGTAATAGTGTAACTTGCTTGTCCAAGGCCTGTCCTTCCATTCACTGCCTCAACCACTTCGTGCCACGTGGGGCAATCCTTTCCAACCGGCTGCTCACTCCCTTATCCTTTCGTATCACCACTATGTATTCCGACGTCTTTTGTCACTGTGCTCGTCTTTTTTTTACTTTAAGCTCTCCCCCAAGTTAACTACTCATACATTTCTCACTGTATCACGGTAATTTTTCGATTTTATCTTTTCTCCGCTCGCATGCACTCTTTCTTCTATCAGTCCTTTCGCAATACTGACGCTCCCCTCTTGTCTCTATGCAGGCACAATGGTTCTTTTCTCCGTTAACTGTCCCCCAAACCCAACGCAATTTATTAGTTCACAACCACAGTGTCTGAATTTAATTATCAGATAAATTTCTAATCTTAATCATATAAATTCATTTGGATGCCTCCCTCAGAGGCAATTAGAATATTCACATGTCTCAAGCTATTCTCTCCAAGATTTTCATGTTAAAGAAACTCTGTGGTATGGAGGGTTGTTTGTGAAATATGGTGGAAATGACCCTAACCATCTCATTTTGTTCTACTGACGTGAACGATCCTCGGTCCGGATATGAGGTTCTCAGACAAACTTTAGAATATCTTAAACCAGACTGTACTGCTACCTATCACGCTGTTGCATTATTCTCCTTACATTAATAACTGTTCAACACTCAGTTGGGGTGTACACTGTAAGCTACTATCCTGCGCAAGATGTAGCGTCTGAACATTGAGGTAATATTAGTATTGACAAATCTCATATATTAGAAATATCTGAACTTAAACAGTGTGATGATTGACAAATCATAACATTGTAGGTTTCTGACCTACTGGCACATTGAAAGGCATTATTATTATTATTATTACTATCCAAGCTACAACCCTAGTTGGAAAAGCAAGATGCTATAAGCCCAGGGGCTCCAACAGGGAAAAATAGCCCAGTGAGGAAAGGAAATAAGGAAATAAATAAATGAAGAGAACAAATTAACAATAAATCATTCTAAAATAAGAAACAACGTCAAAACAGACATGTCATATAATAAACTATCAACAACATCAAAAACAAATATGTCATAAATAAACTATAAAAAGACTATGTCCGCCTGGTCAACAAAAAAGCATTTGCTCCAACTTTGAACTTTTGAAGTTCTACTGATTCAACCACCCGATTAGGAAGATCATTCCACAACTTGGTCACAGCTGGAATAAAACTTCTAGAGTACTGCGTAGTATTGAGCCTCGTGATGGAGAAGGCCTGGCTATTAGAATTAACTGCCTGCCTAGTATTACGAACAGGATAGAATTGTCCAGGGAGATCTGAATGTAAAGGATGGTCAGAGTTGTGAAAAATCTTATGCAACATGCATAATGAACTAATTGAACGACGGTGCCAGAGATTAATATCTAGATCAGGAATAAGAAATTTAATAGACCGTAAGTTTCTGTCCAACAAATTAAGATGAGAATCAGCAGCTGAAGACCAGACAGGAGAACAATACTCAAAACAAGGTAGAATGAAAGAATTAAAACACTTCTTCAGAATAGATTGATCACCGAAAATCTTGAAAGACTTTCTCAATAAGCCTATTTTTTGTGAAATTGAAGAAGACACAGACCTTATATGTTTCTCAAAAGTAAATTTACTGTCGAGAATCACACCTAAAATTTTGAAAGAGTCATACATATTTAAAGAAACATTATCAATACTGAGATCCGGATGTTGAGGAACCACCGTCCTTGACCTACTTACAATCATACTTTGAGTTTTGTTAGGATTCAACTTCATACCCCATAATTTGCACCATGCACTAATTCTAGCTAAATCTCTATTAAGGGATTCACCAACCCTAGATCTACATTCAGGGGATGGAATTGATGCAAAGAGAGTAGCATCATCTGCATATGCAACAAGCTTGTTTTCTAGGCCAAACCACATGTCATGTGTATATAGTATAAAAAGTAATGGGCCAAGAACACTACCCTGTGGAACACCGGATATCACATTCCTATAATCACTATGGTGCCCATCAACAACAACTCTTTGAGATCTATTACTTAAAAAATCAATAATAATGCTAAGAAACGACCCACCCACTCCCAACTGTTTCAGTTTGAAAACAAGGGCCTCATGATTAACACGGTCATAGGCAGCACTAAAATCAAGGCCAGTCATACGAACTTCCCGACCACAATCAAGGGATTTCTGTACAGCATTGGAGATTGTAAGAAGGGCATCACATGCTCCAAGGCCTTTACGAAAACCAAATTGCAAACTAGGGAGTAGATGATTACCTTCAGCAAACCTATTAAGACGTTTTGCCAGAAGACGTTCAAAAACTTTAGATAATATGGGAGTTATGGAAATTGGGCGGTAATCAGTGGGACTTGAGCTACCACAAACACATTTACATAGAGGAGTAACATTACCAATTCTCCAACTAGTGCTAAAAGCTCCTCTTCTTGCTAACTTGCGCAAAATAACAGATAACTTTGGAGCTAAGAAATCTGCTGTCTTTATAAAAAACAAAGGAAAAATACCATTTGGGTCTACACCTCCATAAGCATCAAGGTCCATCAACAGAGCTTTAATCTCACGAGATCGAAAAGCTAAACTAGTTAGTTTAGCCTCAGGAAAACAGGAATGAGGAAGTTCAAGTTTTTCATTACTCTGTTTACTGTCAAAAACATCAGCCAAAAGGGTTGCCTTTTCCTTTGGACAGTGAGTGACTGAGCCATCTGGTTTAAGTAAAGGAGGAACTGTTGCATCTACACCAAAGAGTGCAGATTTAAGGGTAGACCACCATTTATGTTCCTGAGTTGTACCAGAAAGTGTTTCTTTTATGGTTAAATTGTACTCCTTTTCAGTTGAGGCATAAACTCTCTGAGCAAAAGCTCGAAGCTGAGTATAGTTGTTCCAGGT
>NC_090733.1:75936245-75941245 GCF_036898095.1 Palaemon carinicauda | reverse complement strand
ATGCTGGCGTTGGATTTGGAGTACATAGTAATGGTTTTAATTGTAGAGGTGCTCTTCCTCTGACCGCTTCCATATTTACTGCCGAACTGTATGGCATATTAACCGCTATTGAGAAAATAACGTTGGAGAAGGAGGGTAATTTTACAATTTTTAGTGATGCAAGGAGTGTCCTTCAAGCTATAGAAGTTTTTAATTCTAATAACCCTCTAGTTTTAAAGATTTTAGAATGGCCTTTTATTATTGGACGGAGAGGTATAATAGTTCAATTTTGTTGGGTTCCAGCACATGTAGGTGTGTCTGGGAATGAGAAGGCAGATTCACTGGCTAAGAATGCTGCATCCGAGTTGCTGCCAAGAAGGTATCCCATTCCCTGTAATGATTTCTTACCTGACATCAAGAAATTGGTTTGCAATAAATGGCAACAGCAATGGGATAGCCTAGATGGGAATAAAATGCGAGAGGTAACAAATGACATATCTCCTTGGAGGTATAATATGATGCCCCGAAAATGGGAGACGTCTCTTTGTCGTCTCCGTATTGGTCACACTCGGTTGACACACGAGTTTCTGCTGAAGGGCCAACAGCAACCGTATTGTGACGACTGTTTAGTACCTCTAACAGTAAGGCATTTGTTGACCAAATGCCCAATTATAACAACTTAAGGAATAGATATTTGTTTGAGGCTCGAGGTGAGGGTGGCAGGTTCATCCTTGCCAAGATTCTAGGAAATGATGTGTCCTACCATGCAAGTGGCATTTTTAGATTTATTTCAGAAGCAGGTCTTCTAAAAACTATTTAACTTTTATGACATTCAACTTTTATGATTTTAATTGAATACTCTTTTATTTTTTATTTTATTTCATTTTTTATTTTTGTATACATAAATTAAATGTTACCGGCGTCAATGACCTTAGATGTCAGGATGCCTGAAAACTTTAAATCAATCAATCAATCAATCTCTATTCAAATCTTCTATTAGATTTTGCTATTCCATGATTCACTGTAAATCTCAAGTTATACAGGTATTCCCCATTAATGTTAATTCCTACTTTTTCCCAATATAAATTCTCATAAACTTCTAAACATGCTGTGAATAATCTAGGAAAAATAGGGACTCCGTGTCTAACTTTTTCTCAATTGGAATTTTCTCACTAAATTTAGGTTAATTTTAAGATTGCTGTACTACCAGTATCTAAAGTGTTCTAACATAAGTATCATTTATTCATTTTCTTGGAAGGATTTCCATTACTGGTAAAGCTGTGACAGAACCAAAGATTTTTATACCCTTTAAATGCCATACATAGTGTGTTGTCATTCTTCCATAAGCTGGTTAATCACATGGATGTGGTCAGATGTTGAATATCCGCTTCTAAAATTTGCCTGCTCTCTTGGCTGATTGAAATCTAGATTTCTTTATATTTTGCCTAATAGAATTTTTGTTCATATTTAATATATCACTGAGAGTAAACTTATTGGACGGTAACTTTTCATGGCTTTTGTCTCTCTTTGTGAAATGATAAATGATAAAGCTTTTCGAAGCTGAAGGCATAGAGTAAATTTGCAAACATTTTGTATAAAGTCAAGTGAAATTTATAACTATGGAATATCATTTGTATTGCCATCTTCTTCTGCTTTGTCTCTTTGCATACCTTTTAAGGTTTCTTTACTTCTCCTGTTACTTTCGGTGCCGACTCAGGGGTTTCATTGTATCTATTGACAAAGCTATTTCTTATATCTCTATTGTATAGCATTTTCATCACTCTATCTCTTCTGTTGATCTATTCATTTTCATCTGTTAAAGTAAATATCTGTTGGCACCCTGTTCCAAGACTTCTTTTCATTAAGTTGAGGCTTCTTCCTTTCTTTGGTGTTTTCTCAATTTTGGTCTTATTGTGTTTACGAAAGTCTTGTGTTTTTACTTTGTTTATTGTTTCGGATTATTCTGCTGATTATATTTCATCTCACTTGGAATTTACCCTCATTTTCAATCTTTCCTTGACTAGATATTTGGTGTTTTATAACAGTTTTCCAAGATCTTGTTTAGAAACTTTTCTACCAATCTCTTGTGCTTATTATATAAAAAAAAAATGGTTAAAATACTGCTCATTTCTTCTTTATTTGCTTTCATGTAGCTAGGAGTTCCTATTTTGTACTGCTAATTGAACTCATACTTTTCTCTTATTGCAAGAGTGATTATTTTCTTTCTTAATTTTTTTTCTTTCCTTAGATCTAGACAAATACTTCTCACAATTCTATGGCCGCTTGACTTTAATTTGTCACATCTAAAACTAAATTATTCTTGTTTTCACTGAGAATAACACCTATTTCGTTTTTCTTTTCTAGATTTGGGGTTCTTCTTTCTATGTTCATTTTTTGTAAAAAAAGAAGAAAAAAAAAAAAAAAAAAAAAAAAAAGATTTTCATAATTATCAGATTATATTTTTAGCAAATTTTACAAGCATGTCTCCTATGTTGTTTCTTGTGTCAACTCTATATTTGCCTACAGCTGGTTCTCCTCTCTTCTTTTGACCTACTTTACATAGAGATCACCCAAAAGTTATCAGAGTTGGACGTCCAAAATATCTTAGAGAATTGCCACATATTATGCAGCCAACAAATCTTGTTGACTCGAGAATAGTTACAGATGGTTTCACATTATTGGAATGTAGATGTATGTCTTGTAGGCTCTAGAGCTTTTAATTATGCGGCTCCAAGACTACAATATTCTCCTACTACAGTAGACATTTGAAAGACTGAATATATTTAGGCTTTCAAGAAGAAACTGAAAACTTTCTTGTTCTCTAAGTGCTGCGATAACGTGGATTTAACAGTAAATGAGCAATGTGCGATGTAAAATGTTGAATGCTTTGCAACGAATATAAATAAAATGACCGTGGAGGTCCTGTAGAGAGAAGGGTTCCCCTGCTGTATAGAACTAGAAAAGCAGTCTGTATAGTAAAGTAAAACATACGCAAATAGTCTTATGTTTTTTAAGATATCTCCAGACCTTCATAAAAAGTGTCTATTTCTTCCTCTGCAATGGAGGATGTTGGTTTTCCATGATTTTGTTTAGGAACAAAATCATACTTTTTATCTAGTTTGATAATCAGTCTTGGAATTCTATCACTGATACTATATAATTGTTCTGTTACCAACACAATTTTTATTGCTAAGTAAACGCTCCATTTTCTTTGACTCTCTTTTAACTCTATATATGATTCCCCAGTTATAACAATTCCACTCAATTCCATTATATCCCAATTTATTTATTTCAGCTCTTATAGTAACACAGCAAGATTTTCTTCCCTAGACAGGGTCCTGACATTACACACGCACACGCAACACGCGTGCGCGCGCACACACACTATATATTATATATATATATATATATATATATATATATATATATATATATGTATGTGTGTGTGTGCGTATATAAATGTGCAATGATATATATATATATATATATATATATATATATATATATATATATATATATATATATATATATATATATATATATATATATATATGTATATATATACATATATATATATATATATATATATATATATATATATATATATATATATATATATATATATATATATACTGTATATAAACGCCATTAAAAATTCGGAGATGAAATTGGAACTGAAGAGCAAATGATAGAAAGTAAATCGAAAGTAAAAACATAGTAGGATTATAAAAAGGATAGCCCTACCTTGATCGATGTTGGGAATGAGTTTATAGTAAAGAATCAACATCGTTAAGCATGAGTTTAGCGAATAAATCAAGTAGGTCTACCGGTATTTCATGATAGTTATTGTGTTCAAATTGTAGTTGTTCAGAGAAACATCCTCCTAAAGACACGATTTAATGGTTACCACAATCAGCTGTCAGATGCCAGGAAATTGCATTTAAGGGTGTTTATTCATAAAAAAAATCTTTGGGGGAAGGCCTCCCGGACAGAAGTAGTCAGTTACTTCTCAAACTTTAGCCACAACCTCCACCCAAAAAGACATTCCTACGCCCTTGCTACTGTATACATATGCATTGCTGGGTCCTATATGTATATATTGACTTAATTAGTCAAGAAATTTCTAGTAAACCATTCTCGTGGCGTGGGGGCATGGCTCCACCGGTATAAGGTTGCCAACGTAATAATTTGCTCCTCTCGTAACATTAAAAAAAAAGAAAACTTTAATATAGAATTTGCACGTTTTTTCTAACCACGTGGAGCATAAAAATGACGTAATCCCTTGTACTCATACCTCATGTGTGTCATACAGCACACCTAAACGAGTATACATAAGACTTCATAACAAAACTACGTGAAATAAAAAGTTAATTGTTTAAAATAATGCAAATTTACATATACAAAACTGAATGAAAATTTAATGAATGGCAAAAGTCTTATGTTATTTACATACATTACTTAATCCTACGTGAGTGGAACTCACCTTACGAGGTGGCTATACATTTCTTAAATACACAAATAAAATATGTTAATGAAATATCCTACTTTCATAAAGACCAGCTTCGTAAGATATATATATATATATATATATATATGTATATATATATATATATATGAATATATATATATATATATATATATATATATATATATACATATATATATATATATATATATATATATATATATATATATGTATATATATATATATATACACTCATATAATTTGTATATATATATATGTATGTGTATATATATATATATATATATATATATATATATATATATATATGTGTGTGTGTGTGTGTGTGTGTGTGTGTGTGTGTGTGTATAATCATCATCATCATCATCATCATCATCAGCCATTACTAGTCCACTGGAAAACAAAGGCGTCAGACGTTGTCCTTCCACTTGCATCTGTTTATGGTCTTTCTGTGCCAGTCCACGTCTGCAAACTTCCTTAGTTCGATCGATCCATCGTCTTCCCTTCCTTCCTCTACTTCTTTTAAAATCTCTAGAGA
>NC_090733.1:75928745-75931245 GCF_036898095.1 Palaemon carinicauda | reverse complement strand
CAAGTGAAAATACGGGGCCCCGATGGGGAGGGGCTAGAAGTGAGGTGGAAAGTGGGACCAGGAGAAGAGACAGAGATACCTGTTATGGGGGAAACTCGGCCTCGAGTTTGGGTCGCCCTTACTGCTAAGGGGATAGCAGGGGTGGTTCCTGCCGGGCCGGAGGCAGGTGAATCAATCCCCCCCTCCACCCTCTACTCCCTATCAGTGGCACCCGCACTGGAAATGCGCGAAGGTGACCTAGTGTACGTAAAACCACATCAAAAGTGGCAGGATTTCCTGTCTTCAGGAGTCACCACCATTACCGAAGGAGAGGTCGAAATTCCCTTTATAAATGTAAGTACCCAGTGGTTACACTTAGGCACTGAGTCATTCTGCGACCTTGAGTTATGTTCGTTTGTGACAGCCGAACGGACACTGGCGACCTTGTCTTTCCATGATCAAGGTCCCAGTGGGGACAGGCTGAGAAATCTCCGTCAAACTGCTGTTGGAGCGACCCCAATCAATTATTATAAGAGAGTGAGAGATATTTTAGGGAATTTTGCAGACGTAATTGCAGTTGGAGATGAACCCCTAGGGAGAATTACTAAGTTTCCATTTAACATCGAGACTGGCAGTCACCCACCAATTCGTTCCAAACCTTATAGGACTCCCGTCTGTCATGTAGAGGCAATTGAAAGAGAAATTAATAAATTAAAAGAGCAAGATACGATTCGAGAAAGCGAGTCCGCCTGGGCCTCTCCAATTGTGATGGTTCGTAAGAAGGATGGTTCTTTTTGGTTATGCGTAGATTATAGGAGGATAAATGCTGTTACCAAGGATAACGCATACCTTTGCCCTCTATCGAGGAACTGTTACTTAAAGTCAGGGAAAGCAGGTTTTTTTCTACGTTAGATTTAGATTTAAAGTCCGGGTAATACCAAATTCCCTTAAATGACGAAAGTAAAGAAAAAACGGCCTTTATAGCAAATGATCAATTGTTTGAGTATAATTATCTCCCTTTCGGATTGAAGAATGCTCCTGTCCATTTTTCTCGTGTGATGATGTCTGTATTAGCTTCTTTATTAGGACATAGTGTTTTTGTCTACTTGGATGATATAATTGTAATTGGGACTATGGCAGACGAGCATGAAAAAATCTTATATAAGTGTTAGAAGCCTTGAGACGTCAGGGGATGAAGATCAATTTAGACAAATGTAAATTTTTTCAACAAGAAGTAGAATTTTTAGGGCACATAGTAACACCCGAAGGCATAAGGCCTTGTGCCGATAAAGTAGCTGCAATCAGGGAATTTCCAGAGCCAAAAAACTCCAAGGAAGTAGCCAGTTTTCTCGGGCTCGCTGGCTATTACCGTAAGTTTATACAGAACTTTGGTCACATAGCACGACCGCTAGATTCATTGAGGAAGCGACCCGAATTTCAGGGGGGAGAAAGAGAAAAAGCTGCTTTTCAGACATTAAAGAATGCACTCACGAGCGACGAACTGTTGGCTTATCCAAGGTTCGACCGGCCGTTTTTGGTAACGACCGACGCGAGTCAGATTGCGATAGGCGGAGTCATTTCTCAAGTTGATGATGAAGGGAATGAGAGGCCTATTTGTTTCACTTCACGAGACTTAAAGGGACCAGAGGTTAGATACAGTACCTTCGATAGAGAGGCATTGGTAATTCTATGGATGCTGGAAAGACACCGCTACTTTTTGCTTGGGCATAAAATTAAAATAAATACAGATCATCGGCCATTGCGGGACTTGTTAAAAAAAGGGGAGTTAAATACTCGGCAAGCTCGGTGGATTGAGCGGTTGTTAGAGTTTGATCTTGTGAATTTCGAGCATATTGCGGGGAAGTCAAATAAAGTAGCAGACGCTCTCTCCAGGACCACATAGCGGCAGTAACAACTAGGTCTGTAAGGCGGAAGGAAAAACAACAGGGGAGTTCAGGTTCAAATAAACCTGTGGGAGAAGCGCATAGAAAGCGGGAAGATCTTGACAACTCCAGTGCGAGAGAGAGAGAGGACGGGGGCTATCCGGAGAATGTGAATGCTGGGAGTTCCGCGGGGGGAACTCAGAGAGAATGCCCCAGGAATGAGTGTGTGGTTGATTTGTGTGGCTGGAGTGTGGGTGAGCTTGTTGCTGGACAAAAATCCGAAACTTGGATCGAACAGGACAAGGAGTGTGTGAGAGATGCGAGTAGCAAGCTCCCGGAATTCTTGTGCATGCGAAGGGATGTGTTCTTCATCGAAGACGATATCCTATTTTATAAATATGAGAAGAGACCAGGAGATATCCGATCTCACGTTGTTCTTCCTTCCTCTTTGATGGAGAAAGCCATCCATGTAATTCATGTAAGTCCTTACGCAGGACATGTAGGTATAGAGAGGTCCATGAGAAGGGCCAGAGAGTCATTTTTTTGGTTAGGGATGAAGAAAGACATTGTTAGGTTTATTAATAAGTGCCATGTGTGTAACACTATGCGGAACCACAACCATGTGATCCCGAAGGCCA